>NC_081449.1:13495913-13628782 GCF_007210705.1 Tigriopus californicus | reverse complement strand
TGCGCGAGCAAAAAGAAATAATCAAACTGTCGTGGCTGGCGAGAACGAAATGATCAGTCAGTCTGTTGACAATGCTTTCCTCGCAAACTGTGAACGACCATTACAAACAGATCAGTGAGCAATATGACACATTTCCCTTGGTATCAGGCATCCAATCCCATATCAACCGACTGGAAACCATCGAGGAGCTCCTACAATTGGACCCAAACACAGACTTGGTCGTGGATTTAGGTGCTGGCACGTCGGAAATGGGGAAACTTTGGAAGACGAAATATCCCCATGCACGGTGAGTCCTGACAAGCCAAAAAACCCGCACTTTAAAAAAAGAAGCCAACATTAATATCCTTACTTGAATTCAGTCCGTTCTTATGTGTGGACCCCTCACCCATGCTCCCTCTGAACGAACCTCTCATCGAACCCATTCAAGCTAGCAGCGCGGATTTCGCGGTACGAAACGACATTCATTTCGATGCCATGATCCTCGTGCAGTCCGTCCACAACATTGCAGCTGCTTGTCCCGATCTCCAAGAGCTGTTCACCAAATTCAGGACGCAATTGCGAGCAAGAGGGCGACTTTGTGTGGCCATTCGTCCATTGGACTCGAGCAATTTGCCTCTATTCAGAGCCGCTCATGAAACCTTCGCCAAGGACAGCCTTCCGGTTGAATTGATTCAAAAGACGCTCATCGAGGCTGGTTTTCGGAGAGTTGAGGTAAGAAACTGAAAGCTTGTCTTATTCATGGACGTGTGTACAAAAATTGGCATGATATAATTGAGGGTATGTACTTTGCAGATTAAGAGCCGAGCCATGCCTCACGACTTGCCCAAGAGCCTTTGGTACAAAGCCATTCGAGGACGCTTCTTTTCGAATTTGAGTGCGCACTCGGACGAGGAAATCGAGGCCGGGATTCATGAATTGGAGCAAGGCATTAATAAGGGCAGGGACAACGTGGTTTTTGAAGATATATTTCACTATGTTTGTGCTTGGAAATGATGCTGTCCAACCCACATACTACAACACCCCAAAAAATGTGATGGTGTTTTACAACTGCATTCCGTTCGCTCACTCGCATTGCAATCATTTGCTTTTCAATCTCATCCTTTGGGTACACGACACAAGTGGTGAAGCATGGAATATGCCCCCGCTTCAGTGGTCCCTGAAGACATAATTGACACTTACACAAGGGAATTTAAGCGTTAGGCCTAGTTGTCTAGGGCCTATCTCGTTCCCTTTCCATCCACTCAAGCATGCGCTTTCCTCCCCTTTCTTGTTACGGTCCGCTTTGCTTCAAAGCGATCAAGTTGTGTGTCTGTACTCCAAGAGAAAGAGGAAGCAAGCCAGTAGATAGGGCAGGCCTAGAATCAAACTAGTGTATTAGGAAACCTTGACACCCGAACTTGATCGAAGTAAAGGCTTCGGCTCTTTTTCCACATCTCTGCATGTCACTTAGCTGATGAAAAACTTCTTTTCACCATCTCGTTAAAGCAGGCCTTCCTCATAAAAGACAAATGCGCAAGGTCTTCATTGAATCAAAGGCCTGACGACTTCAAGAGACTCAGGAGGATCGATAACTCGTTGGCCTCGGATAATCCAGATAAGCCTGATTTCGCGAAAGCGTCGCCCTTCAACGTCGTTGTTGAGCAAAGAAACGAAGGCCACCTCTTTGGTCTAAATGTGGCCCACGAGAGGTGTCGTGATCTGCATGTTTTTTTCCATTCATGTCGAAGGTCGCCCTTGGGTCCTAATCACCTGATGCAAAACTGCAATGGACGTTGTAATCATAGCACATATCCTTCATATGTGCTACACGAAACAGAGACACATCAAGTCGGAACATGCGAAGACACGTGTTTTTTTTAAAGACAGACCGTAATTTCTTTCATGAAGACAGCAGCAGGAAAAGGCAAATGTGAAGAGAAACGTTGTTTAACCGAGATGGTACTAGTCAATAGGATTAATCACGTGTAAGTGTATCCTTCATCCTCCTTGGCCCAAGAGGGATGATCACTTTTATTTGTGCCTATACCCTGAAGACCTTGGAACCATGGGAGCTGTAAGGCCATCAATAACTTACCGACCACAAACTACGGCATTCGTCTACCCCTAACCACATGCTATTGCATATGTTCTCAGAGTGGTTCCATAAGATTCTTGACGGGTTAGTTGGTTCAGCATGTGGGTCCTGGTTGGAGTTCATTCGTGATCTGGGCTTTACTTCTGACAGATCATCAAACACTCATGATGCATTCCTTATCAGATGTAATCTCAAGACCAGTCGTAAATTGACGTTCCGGGACCATGCCATAGATCCAGGGGAATCAAGTTTGCTTTCAAAACTAATCCGTCTTGGAAAAGGGGTTCAGAGGGAAAGAACAAGCTCTGGACGTCGGGAACATCTTCTTTTCCTTCTCTTGCGTCCACAACGAAGTTGGATCATTAATTCCTTTCATCGGGTTTCTCCTCCCTGATTGTTCCATTCTCAATCTGATTAGGGCATTTTGGTTGCATTGAAGCGGAAACTCGCTCTGACAGTGGCATTGATTCTCTCTGATGGATCGAAAGGCAAGACCGGAGAAGCAAGAAGAAGAAGGGTATATGAACCTTTCAATTTTGAAGGTTATCGCACCGACCGCAACCTTCTCCTATGTCCACAAAGATTATGGAACGTCAAGGCTCTTCACAGGTCTTCACAGAAGAGAAGAGAAGGAAGGGGAAAATAAGATACTGCCCTCCTAATACGGAGACAAGTGTAGAGAAAGAAGAAAACAAGATCATTTTGAAGTGTTTTTTAACATTGTACTACATGGGCTTGTTAAAAAGAATAAAAATACATCAGAATTTGACTGGTCTACTTCAGAAGTTTTGGACAGAAAAAGAATGTGTTCCAACTAAATTGCCTGCCAAGTGTTCATTAACAATTTACATGCTTGACCTCGTCAGCCATTCACTGAGACAAAATATTTCATTTACAATAAATCCCTTCAGCCTTGAGAGTCGCTTAAAAGTCAATAGACTTAGCATTTCAAAGTTGAAACTTAAACAAACATTGAGTTATTGTGACAACGTCTGTTTGACGTACAGTTTGTTAATATCGGTCACCTTCCCATTCCAACAACTATGAAGTCACTGTGTCGAGCCACCTTCAAATACCAAATATTTCCTTGCGAACGAGCGTTGAATGAATGGATATTTCCTGCATGGCTCAGTTTTTTTTTTTACAACCAATAAACACACTAAACGAATATTGAGCGGTAGGAAAAAAAAGCTCACTTTCATTATCATTGGTGGTTTTGATGAATAGCTAAAATTCCCCCAACATAATCCGACTCCATCACCACTTGATGTGATGGATTGGTTTGGAACAACAAAATCCTTCAACGAGAAGGTCGTTTCCAAAACAAATTGAATCAGAACGATGGGAAAGCAGAGTCTGTGCAGAGTCGAAGGCACTTCTCTGGCTTCTCTTTATCAATTACTCGGCTTTCCCAGAGATCCGCTGCCCTTGGAAGAGAAAGATCTTAGCCAAGTACCATTGTAAAACTCTACCCTGGCTAATCCAATATAATGCGACGAAACCCAGAGACAAACCAAATACAGTCTCGCTCATAACTCTGAGCGAGACTCTATGGCGGACGCAACACATTTACACTTGGTTTCTTCTCAGTCTTCGACTCTCCTATGACGAACGATAAGCCAGGGAGAGTGGAGTCCAACCTTGGAAGTTATTTTTCCAAGGCACAAATCATGATTCCCAACTTTCTATCCATCATGACAAGAATGAACATGACAAATTTGAAACACGCAACAAGTTAGAGGGCACAAGCGTGAAGACCTTTGGTATGCGGAGGGCCTTCGCGTATGTATAATCCGTGCCAGAGCCAACGACCACCGCTGACTTCCACCCCTTTGGAAAGTTTCCCAAGATCCAACATGCTTCATGAGAAATGTGGCATGCAAAATAGTGGGACCATGAATAATGAACCGGCCCAATTGGCACAGATTTCCTCTCTCCCTGCCCAGTTTGACTTGGTAACAACACGCTATTATCTCCTCAATTGGTCCCAGGAAAGTGGAACAACGGCATTCCTCGACACTTAGATGAGCTCAAGCTCTTAGCCTTATTGGGTCCATCCACGGAAACCGCATGATCACTCAAATGTGTTCCACTTCCCCATTTACATCATCCGGACTAACAACCCACATTACCACAATAGTGCAACCAACATCAACCATCGAGGAATTCATAAAGAGGTTGGTTGGCACATGAATAATGGAAGGCCTGAATGGCACAGATTCCTTGCCATCCTTTTTCCTAACCTTGTGTTTGCTTGCTCCACTGTAACTACTCCCAACGACAAGAAGGTCTTTGTCATTGGAACAACCAGGAAATGCATCACCGAGGAAGGAAGAAAGGAAATCCCTTGGTATACGTGTGTAGCGGAATATAATGGTGGATCTACACAGAGATAAGCGATCCACACAAGATGTATTTTGATAAACAATTTGACAAACAATTTCAGAAATCTGACAATGTGGACTAAATTCATGTTAATATCATCATTACCATATCTGAGGCTCCCTGTTCTTTCAAAATCAGTCATGTCGATTCTTTACTTGATTTGAAGAAATGTATAAAATATATGAAGTGCATTGACGCTTTGGAACCTTGGTTAGGGAGAAAACGCAGACAGGCAATGGATCCATATAAACGGCAATATGACAAAACTTGTTGTGAGAAGGTGCACTAATGAACTTTTTCAAAAAAGAAACTTAAGATAGTGCGCTTTTGGATAACAATGGACGGTAAAACGCGTTTAAATCAAAATGAATCGCCAAGGCCCATTTGTCATCTGAAACTGGCTGGAAAACGAGATAAAAGGCATCCTCAAACTGGATCCACGCGGTGCAGTCATGTACAGAGGGTGACTAAATTGGTCATAAATTGTGGTCCAAAAGTTTTGCAATTTTCCTGTTAGATTCTCCCGGGAGCTTCTTTCCAAAAAATAAGTTGACGTTCCCAAAACAAGGGAGCAGTTGCGCTCCAGCTCCATTTGGGCTTCAAAATCCAACACAATTCCAACAATAAATCATTGGAAATGGCCTTTCTAACTCTTGCCAATGGAGCTGGAGAGCCGGGAGAAGGCTCATTTGCTATCAAATCCAGGCCAAGCATTGCAGAGAATGTCTGATAGATATGGGTCCACAGTCCCACTCCTTTCCAATATTCACCCAGATATTTCCAAAACTGGTCACCAGGCTCCTTCGCTTCCCTCTCATGCAATTTTGGCTTTCCAACGTTCAATTCTTTTACACATTGAAAACTTTATAATGCTTAGTCTCCCTCACTCTCAACTGCTCAGCTGAAGTCGAGTTTAGAGTGACCAATAAGCATTGAATGCATTTGATGGAGCTTCCCTTGTTGACGACCTCGTTTGTTGTCCAATTATCTGAGGATGGACTTGTGGACTGAAGTGGCATCAATTACAGAGATCCTTCGCAGGGGGAGGGGGGTCGAATATGAGCAAATACTGACACCTTCCGTCCTTCCTCCTGCATGAATGCATGCACATAGTTGGCTATAGAGCCAGCCACATCCGCCGCTCATTCAAGTGGCGGGTGATGGTCATTGAGGGGAGAAATGTGTCCAGGGAAATGCAGGTCAGTGGATCAAATCCAAGGTTGACCGGAGAAGAGGGGAACTGTCCAAGTGGGAGAGTCGCTTCCGAAGGATCAACTTATCTGCTTCAAGGCAGATCCCTCAATAGTACACGTGGAGGGTGAAGTTGGGAACGACCAGGGGGATGGAAACGCCAAAGCCAAGAGCCATCCTCGGCAACTACATTAACAACAACGTTCTGAAAGCAATCGTTGTTATTGTTAGTTTTTAAGGACCATCCTAGACTCGCGTTCCCCGTTCCTCCTTGATTGGATTGATTGTATGCAAAATGGTCGAAGAACACGATCTTGGAGCTGATGATTCGCTCACTAGTCTTCGTACAACTGATGCAAAACGTGATCACTTCCGATTTTCTGGGGCTGGGGGGAAGAGTAGTGAAGGCCAAAGAAGTGGGTCAATGGTTCCTACCGGGACTCAAAAAAGTCAGCCATTTGCGGGCAGCCGTGAAACCACAAATAGGAGCTAACGAAGCCATCATTCAATCGGGGAAGCGATTAACACGATCGAATTGATTTCCATTATGCAAATGCCCCAATTCGTCCTCACACAGCCTCAAGGACAGTATTCGCGTGGAAATGTCAGCCGCATTTAGTTCAACTTTCTTGGCACGACAAACCATCCGGAAACCATACACTTTCGTGGTTTGTCGCCAGTCCTTAGGACTTTTTGATGACACCGCCTTGTGTTAAAGCAACCAGAATCTCAGGTCAGGGCTGAGAAAACTTGGTCAGAACGAATGAGAACTTAGCAATGCAGGATCCAGAGAAGGAAGATGAAGCCACAGAAAATCTAATGACGAGCTAATCATTTGCTCTTTTTCATGTCAAGAACATCACGAGGAGAGCTAAGGGTCCTACGGAAATACAATTTATTTCAATAATTTGATGACAACGCACCCGAGGGATACGATCTCGTCGTGACTGACCCTCCTGGATTTCCATTTGATGGCCAGTGGATAAGAGGTTCTTGCTTGGACAGAAAACGAGAGCAAATGGTGTTTTTTCCAACACTACGGCAATGAGGGTGTGTACACAATGTACAATATAGGCGATTGTGGCAAGAGTGTTTGACATTAATCCTTAGTTGTCAGAGTTGTATCCGACGAAATCCATTGGCAAATCCAGCCTCAATCATCGGATTAGCAAATTACCAATTCTCAAGCGGGAGCTGTAGCACTTCACGATCGAGTAACTTCCCCGTTATTTGGTGAACACATGTGACATAGTAGTCACAATTTTTGCCTATTTTTTTAATGACCATTGAAATATGAGCCTCAGTTTCTGCCTTCATTATTCTTTGAAATCCGAGCGTTAGCACACTTTAGCTCACCATTTCCACAGAAAGACGAGTCAAAAAACAGTCTCGCCTCAAAGACACGTGTGCATCTGCCACTCTTGTTACTAGAACTTGGATTTAGAACTGGTTCAATTGATCAATATGGTTCACTTTATACACATATATTTTTTTTCGCACCAAGTGCCAAGGCATACATCATCATTAAAAAACTCGCTTCGTCCCACGAATCTGAAGAAGGAAAGCCATGATTTCCGAAATGGGCCGAGCGTTTTGAGGGGAAAAGTTTGAAATATGAGAGACGGCGAGGTGAATTCGACACGCTCATTTCAGCGGGACTTGCAATTTGGTACATTGCATTGGGGGAGCAGATGGCTCCGGAATTATTGATTGGAACAAAGAGAACATGTGATGTAAAAGAGGCTTCTGAAATCAGTGACATTGATAGGTACTAATAAAATAGCACAATAGTGCATTATTTGAACAGACCTATGAATCGAATGGGTCGCAAAGAGACCAGACTAAGCTCTTGGATTCTGTTTGTAAATCAGGTTGATACCTGACTTACATATCCATCGGACCACAGCTAGGCCGTCGTAAGGAATCATTGGAACATATCCTGAGTAATACGATCTGGCAAGCATTGATATGCTAATGCAATTGCATTCAAAAGCCGGTTCGAATCTCTTGGCACGGCGAGGAGACAGAATGTATAAGGTCTTGATTGTCCTTCGAGACCTTGGCCGGCCGTGTATATTATTTCACGGATCATGTTTTTGTGTAGCGTCAAACGAACATCCAATGTTTTTGTGATCCACCTTACCTGTTGAAGGTTATCCCGGACTGAAGAGGTGAATCGAGGATCGCCTTTGCCTGGAGACGCCATGGGGTCCTTTTCGAACCCAGCTGGACCACCGTCGCATTGATTCTGCTGATCCTTCTTGGCAGCCTTGAGCAAGGCGGCCTTTTTCGACGGAGGGGCAGGATGTCTAGGCGTGCGTTCGGTGGCAATCACGATTCGACTCTCGATTCGAGTACCGTTTAAGCACACCAAGGACTCATGACTGGAGAACAAAACAGAGGAGTAAGCATCATGAAACTGGATGAGCACCTTCTTATGATTGATCAAAATGCAAAGGAGCCTTCTTTTCGTCCCCATTTTCTGGCCCAGCGACCCCTCAAATTTGATTCGGTTGAGCCATCGAGGATGAAATCATTTTCTTCAAAAGATAAACACCATTTTCGACACGATCAAACGGGGCTAAAACTTGATCATAGAAGTCTGACTACCCATTTTCTTTGTGCTAGGGACTGTCCTATTGTGTAGGGATTATTTGTTCTTGGGTCTTTTATACTTTGTGTCCCACATTATGAAACTGTTTCCATCTGAAGACGTGGACTTAGACGATAAGAAAAGTGGTCCTTTTAGGCCTGATCCAATACACAAACAACACAATGGAAAAGGACAAAGTTTTATAAACAAGAGAAGCCTTGCTTGTTGTTTGGCAATTCTTTCATTCAGGTATAGTAACAAGTTGTGGCCTTTGCGAATTTTCCACAGAAACGGGCTTCATTGTATCCCTTCAGTTGGAAATGGACTCTCCCAGATCGGATTAAGGGGATTTTTTTTCATTGAATTGAGGAACCGGCGGCCAGTTTTTTGCAGTAGAACCTTCAAATTTGAACAGTTTCACACTAAGGTAGTACCATCTGTTGTGATTAAAAGAAAGTTGCATTGGAAAATGACTGTTGAATTGGGTTAGAACGCGATTTTGGTACGGATCATTGGTAATTTGTTCTATCTCTGGCTTCAATAACCTTCGTTTCTCCGGAGGTGGTCTTGGCCATGGGGCCATAAAGACAAAACGGGGAGATAATATTGCGAAAACGCGGGTTTTCTCGCTTTTATTTCATCCCTCTATTTCCCCTTTTTGATCTAGCTGCTGGCTCTTTCTTTATAGTCAGACACTGGAGAAAACTTGACCAAACCCACATTAAGTAAAGGCACCTGAATCTTCAGTGGGCAAGGTTTCATTCCCAATCCAGAATCGCATCATTTGATTAGAGCCCGGATTCCTTCACCCCCCTAGGGATTTTTAACATAAGAATTACGACTTACCTTTGACGAGGATCGCGAGTATTATTATTTCGAGGAGAGCCTGTAAAAGCAAAAAAACAACAACATGATTATGCACTACAACTGATGTTATGCCATTGAAGTGATAAGTAGTGTGCTAAGTTCCAATCTCGGGTTTCGGCTTAAAATTGAACAACTGACTTTCAGGGACCCAAAAGTAACTATCTCCAAGAAATCTGGCTCTCTTTACCGAGGATGAGGGTGTCATTCATAGCCCAGAGCTCTACACTTAAAACTGAAGGAGAAAAGACTACAAAAATAGCATTTATATTTACAGTTTTGTTTCGCTTCGGGGAAGACATTGAAATCTTTTCTTGAGGGAAACTTGTTTTCGTCAACTCAAGTTTGAACGCTTTGCGGAGAAACGCTTCATTCAAGTTTGCAGTTGTCAAAGAGTTAGAAGGACAGATGCATCCATCAGAGGACTTCAAAAACATTCTGTTTCTTCCCCGTCCTATTTTCTGACATGCCGTAAGTACGAGTACTTGAAGAAAATTGCACTATGTCGCCAAGAGACGTTGCAAACGGGTCATATTCATATTGGTAGCCTCTCAAGGCTATTCTAATGTTGAAACAGGACCCAAGTCATATTTAGAGAGCAAACAACCACGCGCACGCACCAAAAGAGGTTCCTTTGCCGCACATCCTGAGGCTTAATTTCTTTACTCTTTTCCCTTTTCAGCACCTTAATGTTGGGATGATTGCGAAAAGGTGAGTGTTGTCCTCGAAGAACGTACGAAAGTCGAGGGCCAGATTTTGGAAGGGGAAGGAGGATGCCTAACGTGTTGAAATGCATCTGCTCGCGATAAAGTTGCTGAGGAAAATTGATTGGGGTAGGCTCGTCTCCATCAAAACATACTCGTACATAGGAGAGGGAACGGACTGAAAAAGGTCTACTTCAAACTATTTCTCAAAAGTGTGATGAAGTCACTTTCGAAAGTAGACTTGATTGCCTTTCAGAATTAATTTCTTCAACCACCGTGCTCCCACAAAGAATCCCAATTGAGCCTTGGTGAAAGGGTTTTCGTTACTTCAAAACCCCCAAAGATGAAGCGATATTACCCTCCCACCTCGGCATGAAAACTCATTTAACCATGCGGTTATGAAGAGAAAACTTTCCTTCCTCTTTAACCTAGATAAGACTGGAACGGATCAGCTATTTTGGGCGCGAAAATTATTCCCAGTAGTTGCCACCCAATCCTTGGGAGACCACCTTTAGGTTTGTAACGGAACCCATGGGACCTTGACGAATTGAGTAATGAAAAACTGGGCTAAATTTCCCACTGACTACCCAACCCTTTCGATATTCGTAATCGTACAACGTTGTTCTGCAAATCTGCGTCCATCACTCATGTTGAAAGAATTCAAAGGTTCTTGATCCGAGTCAACGAGTTTGTAAACAGACAAACCTTCCCAAAGAGAAATCTGAATGAAAAGGTATTCTATTCAGGCCTTCCACCTAAGGTTAGAGTTCTTGGCAAGACAACAAAGGAGCCTTTCAAGGCTTAATATTATTGGGGGGGAAAATTGGCGCCAAAACCAGCTGTGAACCTATCAACACCTGGCAGAAGGGAAATTGCTGGCACAAAAGAACCTTCGGTTGAAAGAGTTTCAAGTTGATAGTTCCATAAAGTAGAATGTAAAACCTCGGAAGGCTCCTGCTTAATTTTGAGAGTTGCAGATCATCGAAACAAGGGTTAATTACGAATTTGTAGCTAATTTTGCGCATATGTTTTACTTCTCCTGTAAACAGGGGAAAACGCAAGTTTTCGCATGTTAATAATCGTAATTAGGGGGGAAAGCTGGCATTTTAAGAACACGTCGAAAGAGAGGGGAAGTAGGAAGTGGATTGCGTGATCCGTGTATGACAAGTGCTTCACAATATGAGAGATGGCGTATTTGAGATGAAGAGACATTTAAAGCCCCTATCTTCGCATAACTTTCCTAGTATTTTACAGTGGCAGACCACCGCCATAATTTTGTACGCGTAACTTTTGATTGGATCCAAGTTCTAGGGCCACTGATTGACAGATTGACATTTTCCAACGTTTGAATACCATATTTGACTAATTTACCGTTTTGTTTGTCGTAACTATCATTCCGTCGGCGTGACGTGGCCACCGGTGCAATACAACACCTCCAAGTGGTCACGGCCAAGAGTAAAATCACGAGGATAAGAACGCCAGCGGCGCTCCCGACGTAAATGGGCAGGTCCTCCTCGGTGATTTGCCAAGCCCCTAAACTGAGTGTGAGGGGTGGATCAGGTGTGGAGCTTGGAAAGACTGAGTCATTATTTCTGACGCCAACCGTTTCAGTTAAGATCGGTGAGGCTGTGAAAGCAATGGAATCGGATGTTGAGGGAAAGGTTGCCGTCTCGGTCGGAGATCCAAGGGCATCCTGAAATGGAATTATTGGATCCTTGTGAGCGATGATGGCAGCACGACTAACGAGAGAAGGATCCTCTTACCTGAGCCATGGATGCCACAAAGGTCACGGATTGACTATAGATTTTCGATTCGAATTTTCCGCCAGACTTCTCTATCAATTTTCGAAGATCTTCCACTGTAAAGAAAGGGAGATGACAATGGATTAGTTTGATTGATGGGAATTCAATTTTTTAGGGAAAAACACACCAATGAGCATTGCCTCTTCGATTAAATGTTGCCCCATATATTGCATCATATTGTATCATTTCAAAAAATGTACTCTCTAAGGAATAACAATATTTCGTAAGTAAATGTTTTATTCAGGTCTTTGAAGATGGAGCCGGAATTGGAACAGCTTTCAGTTGAGCAATTTGCTCATGGGTTAATCCCTTGCTATTCTGGGTTTCTCCATCAGGCATCAAGTTGGATGTCATGGGCAGAGAGCCATCTTGCAGGCTAAGCAAAACCGTGAGAAAGTTCAGTAAAAACTTGTCATTCAAACCAAATGATTCAGTTAGTTCTTTGAGCGCTTCGGCCGGTGTGGGTAGCTCAGTTCCATTTAGTTCAGACGTCTGGGTCTCATTGTGCCGAGATTCCACGGCACGGCTCTTGGCCCGAAGAGATTTCATCTCGTCTACATGTGGAACATGATCCAACAACAATTTCATCAAAGTTTCAAACGATTTCTGGTTGAAAGCCTCTGGATCCAAAATACCCTTTTCAACAACATTATCTTGAACCAGAGAGTACATCAAATCCATGCTTTGAAGCTTCCGCTCCAAGCTCTGATTGACCAACTTGAGGTAAATTAGATCTTCTTTGAATTTGTGGTGCTGATCATTCTTCTCTAGTTTGGCAATCAATTCCTCTTTTTCTCGATTCCATAGCTCTTGATCGCGTTCCTTTTCGGCCTTGTAAGACTCACGACACTCCAAAAGGACTAATTTTTCCTTCTCCATTTCTTTCGCCTTCTCCCTTTCCGCTTTCAAATCGAGTTTGACTTGGTCCAGGTCGCCTTCCAGCTCCCGGATCCTGAGTTTGAATTCTGAATTGGATGCCAAAACGTCCTGAACATCTCTTTTCTTCTCTTTGACCTTGTCCGTGAGGACGTCAATCCGCATCCGATACTTCCGTAATGTTTCGGACATTTCTATTTGATGACCAGCCTCCTTCAAAGGAGGAGGGAGTGGCCTCGGGACTTTTGAACCTCCCGGCTGTAACTGGACGGCATAACCAGAAGAGCCCAGTTGAGGAGACCGGAGTTCAGCCACGGTGCAAGGTGATTCGTAAACATAGGAAGTGGCCATCGATCCCAATGGTTTGTGACAGCAGGACCGTGATTCCACAAGCAGATCGTTCAAATGATTTCTTTAGAGCAGAGCAAAGGTCAAGCTTGACCTTCACATCGAACCTTGAACATGAAAACTGGAGCTCTGAGATCTTTAAATAGAACCTTCTTCAGCCAATTATTAAGGGTTACAGTTTCATCTTAACCAAGAGCCAAAATCAGATTTACTACTGATGAGGACTCTCATTCTTGTTAAGATCTCAGATTGGAGACTAAGGTGGCATAATTGAGGTAAATGTCAAACTTAAATGGGGATTGAATGGTCGCTTGACTCGTATCTAAGTATGGCTTACACGAAACCCGTTTTGGAGGCCCTGGTGTCATGAACCTCAGAACACATTCTTAAGAAATACGAACAAGTGACCAGATTTATGTGAGATAATTTGCTATAGCTTTCTGAATTGTGTTAATGACTAAAACGTTTGTTCCTGAGTTTAAATGTCCCTGTCGTGTTTTTCTTGGCACCCTCGAGTGTTTTGGACCAACTGATTTCCTTACGGTACAGCTCAACTTTTCTGAATCGGTTAGCAATGCCTTTGATCCTCCTTTCCTACTTCTTTCCATACGCAATGCTCATGAATGGCTCAAGTGATAGATGGCAAGAAGTGCCCTTTTAAAATTCCAATGAGTCGAATCTCAAGAACGACTCCCTTGCTTCCTTTGTACTGTGCCAGTGAGCCTTGACCAAGGTTGATCCAGGATCGGACACGAGTATTGATTGATCAAGGCAGGATATATCTTGGCAATTTCCTTGGGTCATTTACTATTTCCTGTTTATGATTGCATGCATGGCTCTCCCAACATGGCGCACTCGCAGTGCTGAGTTCTGTAAGAAATTGCGAGACCGAGTCTCCTCTCCATTTACTCAACAGGAACGAGATGCTCTTCTCCGGTTGTTGAACAAGTGGACAACGGCCTTGGACCAACCAAGGACTGACCTTATTCTTCAAGAAGCAAGACGTATATCACGACTTAGGGAAACTAGGACAGCTTCAAGCTGGCTACTTGTAGAAAAAGGCCATTGGTTTCTGAGCTCTGCAATTACACCCATTCGATACTACCACAAGCACTTATTTTGAAGGGCTCCATGTCATCTAATTAGAACAAGTAAGCAATTTGTTGGGCCCGTGTGACTTGACGAGCGAAATCTCATTTCATGCTACTGTTCAAAAATTGTGACTGAGAAAATGCCAGTAAACATGATAGCATGGAATTTTCCACCAAAAAAATGCAATTTCCATTTGTGGAGAGAGGCTTCAACACTTAGTTGTTACAGTTGTGTGCATCAATCGTATCTCGAAATGCAGGTTTTGATTTTGGCACAAATCAGCACCATTACAAAAACTAAAAAGAACGCTTTCCTTGTACGGACCGAATTACTTTTTTTGAGAGAAAAAACATGAACCAAGCCGTTGAAAACGTAGAGAAACCTCTCAATTATCCAAGATCATTATCTTATCTTTCGGAGGTAAGGTAGAACACAACTTGTTCCAGCTGCATAAATTAGCTGCCATGTTCCATGTTAGTGGCTCACCCCTCCACTTCAATTTCGAGTCCAATGGTCCGATGGGTATGGGTTGGCATAACGCGTGTTTCGCCAAGGCACATCGACTGCCCTTCCAGTTAGAGGGTTCATGCTGCAGTCAAGCTCTTTACCAAAAAGTGTAGATGTTTTAAGCTCTTTGGCTTAGCACCCAGCCCATTCATTTTGCTCCCCCACGTTCTTTTAAGATCACTGAAGATCTCTATTTCACCCCAGGCATGATCATTTCCTTCCTGCCGAGCAATTGAAGGGTGTAATCTATGTTCCATTTGGCTTCATTCCCTCTCTCTCTCTCATTATTCCCTCCGAATCTCTATCTCATCAAGGACCAAGTTTGCAACCTAGGGTAAAATACTCTCCTTGGAGGACTATAAAATCTGGTTGGAACCGCAGAAACTTGACTTCATTCTCCAGACGTTTGATTTTTGAAAAGGTCCGTCCATCTATACGCGAGTGCCTTGGATGGATTAGCTATTCAAAAAAAAACTCAATGCGTGTTTGCAAGTACTTCTTGCCAAATCAACCAGATTGTATATTTCACCCCTCTGCAGGGTCGAAGCAATGCCCCACACGAGCAATGAAATGGCTTTTTCACTAATGGACCGTCTCTCATTGAAGGGTCACTTTGGTCTCCACCAACTAATGGAAATACTATTTTACAGGGTAAAATATCGGCTTTGTTTGTCTGGACTTGGACACTGAAAACTAGGGTATAGAAAACCACTTTCCCAAAGTATGGTAGCACTTTCCTCTTCCACTGCTACAATAGTGATCAACCAATGGATCGATTCCTTTGCGATCTGATTTAGAGATGGTTCGACTACTGGGCGTTTCATAACGGCATCTACTCAAGGGCCAAGAGATCCAAGGTTTTGCGCGTGCTCTTTCTGACATTTTCAAAATAATTGGTCAAAAATGGAAGACACTAGGCACACATACTAAAGAATGTGAAATCCATCACTTTATCATTTTTTTTGTTCCTGCTCTAGACGTTGATGAACTAGAGGTGTGTATTTGTAGGTACAATGTCGCATTTCCGCGATACGAGTATTACGTGCGCTGGGAACGGGTGAATTAGGTCACTGAGTTTGAGTTGATTAAGTTTGAGCCCTTCTTTTCAATCTCGGCAGGTGGTTGTTCCAAAGCCCGAACTTTGAATAATCATGTCGAAAGAGGAGAGTCGAAATCGTAATCCAATACTACAGGTAGTGGACCCATTGGACGGTCTAACATTGGTTCATTCACCTCCTCCCACTTGGTTTTATGACGCCGACCAATACTTTGTGTGCAGATTCAGACCCTGGTCCGCAATTCAATTGAGGTCTTCAGCACACCCAAGTGGCAGTAATTGAAAACTTGAACTCTTTCCACATAAGTAAACAGTCGCATAATAGCTTCTTCCAATGCTTATGGTCTCCATTGCATTACGTATGTTAATTGGAATTTTTGCATTTTCAAGGGGTGTGAAAGTGTGAATGAACAATATGGTTCCGAAATCCACTCCATTCCCCCTTCTCTACAAATAGTGCATTGACTACAAATGAACCCGAACAAAGGCGAACCATTGTCAAACTCCGGCCACGATCATTCCCATCAACACCAACATCATCCCACTAAACTGCAAAAACACAAGAGATAGGAGGGGTATTTTCAGGGTCCCCAATGTTGATCTATGAAAATGATCACTCGATGCCTCCTGAGGGAATGAGGAGGGGGATGTCAAGTGATGTATTGATTTCCCTCTCATTTTTTACCTTGTAATACTACTTTCTCTTGTCGTGGGCTTCAAAGGTAAAACCCCGAACAATGCATATGTCAACACCATTTGCATGTTCACTCACGTGTGCACGGATCGAAACTTCAGGGAGACGATATTGTTGTAGAAGTGAAAAATGTTGCTCTTATGCTCTCAAAGAATCCTTTAGTAAGAGAGAGAAGGAGAGAAAGACTCTTAGTGTCAAATCTAATCAAGTTACGTTTGTCCGGAAAGTGTCCGATCATCATTATCTTCTTCATCATCTCGGCCGTCGAGGTGCAAGGAAAAAAAGTTCGTCAAAGATTAAGTGGCTGGTGGGCCTGGGTGAAACCATGTCAATGTTTGTCGTGTCACCCTAATGAGCTTTGAAATATTGTTTGATCATGGTATTCGATTTGTTATGGCTTCCTTTCTTGTCGATCTCCTTGAACGGGAATTACCCCCTTGGTCAATGTCTGATCAGTTATGCATTCACTCTTGAATAATGAACAATTCTTACTTCCTAATACAACCCAATATCCTATCAGCCTAATGTATGTAGTACGTAGTATGTGCAATGTGCAATGTGCAATGCGCCACGCTTAAGGCGACTACATTGAACAGTCCTCAAGTGACGAGAGACACCATAATTCATGGTATTGTGGCCCTTGATCTTATTTCAAAAGGGAAATGCCCATCTGCCCTTGATGAAAAATTGTACGTTTTCCCGACCCTTCCGGAGGGTCGGGGGTAGAGACAGGAGAAAGACCCCCAAAGCCAAAACTTTAAGTCAAAGCACTGCTGACATTGGATGAATGAAGGGACACTCTTTATTTATAGGCCATGACCAAATGGATAAACCGCACCAATGGAATAAAGAAAAAGTGCTCCCGTCCTAGCTGATATAGAGTGGCGACAACGGGAAGCCTGTTTTATTTGGAGATTAGCGTCTTTGGTATGAGGACCATTATTTGTTACTAGATTATCCGTCTCTGTGTTGTGTGCATATAGCATATAGCATATAGCATAAACATACAGTATATGCAAATGGACTCATTCTGCCGGCTTTAGAGGCAGTTAATGAGCAAGAGTTGGCTGTCAAGAGGTCAAAATGTTCATATGTCACTTGTTTGCCACTCTCCTGCAGTATGTAGCGTACAAGTTGAGGGTGTGATAAAGATATGCCAGGAATTTACGAGGCCAATGGGTTAAGGAAGACGATCGCCTTCCAGGAGTTCTCTTAATCATCCATCGTATACAGTTCATGTTGATTGTTGAGTTCGTACGAGAACGGGGGTTGGATTGGAGCCATAAATTAGAACTTCCTCTCGCCCCCCAAAAAAACTTTCAAGGGGTGTCTGTTTCAAGCAATTGTCCCAAACGAGAAGTAAATGTCGTTTTATGATCCACTTGACATATAAAACTGAAGTGTCCGGGAATGTCGTAAAAAGAGCGAGCGTGGAAAATAACCATTAAACCACTCATTGCCAGAGAGATCCAAACCCACAATTTTGTCCCTCAAGAAAACAAATCTCCTTTTCTCGTCTTTTCTTGTCCCACTCTCCTCTGTGAGGGAAGAAAAAAAACCCAAATTTTATGGCAAGTCCCATCCATTTTTAAGTCGGCATAATGTGTTTTTCAGTAGAACAAGCTTTCCCTCATGGTTGCCTTTTATTTGAGATCGCAATACAGCTCTATCGCACTTTGTTTATCATGGGTAGATCAACGGGGAGAAAAAATGGGTCATCATTTCAGATGGATTGTGCCTCGTTGTTGTTTCATAAAGGCCCATGTTATCAACAGTACATATTCCCCTCATATCTCAGTCACAATTCCGGACTCTTTCATTACTAGACCGGTAATATGAGGACATCACATTACTTTCATGTGCAACTGTAAACCAAGCTTTGCTGAGATTCTTTGGAAATAACTGATCTTGTTTTTCCCTTTTTGGCCTGGAGGGAATGAGTTGAGAACGACATGTATCGAGCGAGATCTTCCAGAACGAGAAGGTACCAGGGGTCGCAAACATCATCATCATCATCACCATCACCACCATCAGACTTGTATGGCGACTGCTCGGTTCTCCCTCTCATTCGTTTTTTAGGCAACACGTTTAGTGTTTACCATTCCTATCTTTTTCCGTGCCTCTCCTAGAGTACAACATGACAAACCAATACTTGAATTTGATTCCCCTCGTCCTTTTTACTTTCACTTCGTTCATTTCGATGGGATTCGTTCCGAGGTACGTGACTGAATATTGGCTTCTTGTCATGTCAAGGCAAGGAGCATTAATTACACTCTCTCGACATTCCATTTCTCTTTCAGTAACAAATGGAATGTTTCAATGGTGCATCCACGTTGCACTCTGCGTGCATCCTGCATCGGATTCCTGACATTCCTAAATTTATAATCAAAACAATCCGTTTGTCAAGGCCTCTGGGAGTTGGAAGTTCCCAAAGTTTTCATCCCTCATATCTTTTTTTTCCAGTTGGGCCGGTGGATTTGTCAATGGTCGTTCATGATCTCCTCTTTTTACGAGAAATGTCCCAAGGGACCTTGACATGACACGAGGGCGCTATGGCCATATCCAGGTAGTAGACAGTAAGACGGGATCGGGAGTGAAGATATTGCTCAGGGCCCTTGGGGACGTGGACAAACCGCTTGACAAGTTCGACTAGAGGCCAATGACATCCAATGACAGGCGACTCATCTTTTATTCACGGAATTACAGTCGAGAGACACGACTGGATTATTGAATTGCGCTTGATTTAGACTGATTCACGTGGCAGTTTATCAATTCTGTTAGTGAGCTCAGTGTTTCCATCCTTCAAAATAGTAAACTCGCTCATGAGGAAGGGGAGGAAATTCCAAGGCTAATGAAGTCGGGACTGAGGACTCCGGTTCTCCACTGATTACTCGTCTTTGAAAAGGCCAACAATTTTGATTGCCCCTCTGCCAACAATTCACAAACTTGGCGAGTACTTTTACGATTGGCACGAATGCCATCCTTTTCAGTTCACTCCATATATGTACAGACTATTACTGAATGGGTGGATGTTGAACGAGAACTGACGAATGCGCAGCTCCAACGAAGGAGAGACCTGACTGAGACCTTGTCAAAGCCTCGAGATTCCGAAATTCAACCGGGTTGGGGTGCTGGATACTACGTCTGAGGAGACCCAGAGAACAAAGTCAGGGAGATAAGTCGATATTTTGACAAATTGTGAGTTGAAGTTTTGACAAGATTTTTTACTTCCCTCGCCATCCATCGATATCGTGTCGTTTCCAAGGATCTCGTGGGAGGGATACATTCCCCAGCTCTTGTTTTGCCAACACAATGATATGTATGTCATTGACACATCCCAGAAAAGAAGTGTTTTCGCCTTTCAAGTCAAGGTAGGCGAGTCGTTCTTTGTCGAGTGTTCGAACGAAGACCGAGTAAAATTAGACTAGTTTCAAGTCGGGGAAAATGTCATTTTTCACAGGGATTAGAGCACAGGTCTTAAGCTGACAAGAGATGAGAGTGTGAGAGAGAGGGAAGAGACACATATGGGTGGATGGGTGGGTGGGTGTGTTTTGGATGGGGTTGTCTTGGCAGAGTACCTTGGGATTGAAGTAGTAAAGCGACAGATTGATGAAGTCTACCCTCGAAGGTAAAGGTTGTGTCTCTGGAGCAGCAAAAGTTGGAAAGGTATGACAGAACGTACGTAATGACAGAGCTAATCTTCTAGTTCTCTCCAATTCTTGACCTTTCCAAAGCCGGGTTTCAAATCACAATTGAAGGTACTTAATGGAATGAACTAGTGTCGAGAAGATGACTTAATCAGACATGCTGAGCCTTATTCTAATGGTAGAAAGGTCTTTGGGACATGTGAACCCGGGGATATCGAGAGAAAAGAGAATATTGGAGTTGGCTCTTCGTTATGCTATCCAAACATTTCCTTCATAGGACAAAGACAATATTTTTGTTTTGCTTTTTTTCGGAAGGTCAGCCAAAAAGGAATAGTCCTACTAGACCTGAAAACAACAGCCATTTTGACCTTGTACAAGGTTACGAAGACTTTTAATGAGGCATAACTCGATTGGCTTCGAGAAAAGAGCGCTCTCATGAATAATGATCATCCTATCCTATTTACTTGATATGTTCAATTCCATTACAAGAGAACTTCCAGAAAGACAAAGAATAGTGAGTAGGTAGGAGAGGGTGGCAAAATATACATTTGAAAGAGCCAAATTACCGGTTTGGCCAAACGGTTGACAAGTAACAACTAACATTGTGGCGAGTGCCAAAGAAATAAAGTTTGCACCAATCGCAACAGAGAAACAATATCAAAGGCTAAAGCCATTATTCGATGCACTTTGTCTAGAGAAAGGTTTCCAGACCAAATGAGGTCTCTTTTTCCTCTCCCCACAAGGTCTCTGATGCTGCTGTTGTATTAGAGAAACCTTAACTTATGGCCATATCCCAAGCATGTCTAATTCATAAATACGCCTTTTGCGTTCCCTTCTTCGTTAACTTTTCCCAAACCTTTTGCACAGGTCCTACAATCATCTCAATTCGGGCTCTAAACGCCGAATAGTTTTCACGTCGATAGTCAAGCCTTTAATTGGATCGGCAAGATCTTTCTTTCGCCTTCGAAACTCAATTTTGCGAGTCTGTTCCATCCCTGGTTATCGAAAGTATCTTCCTCTTTTTTTGCCAGACAACCAAGGAGTAAAACTTGGCAATTTGCAATCTGATCTGATCTAGGAGAATCCTATGACCCAAGACCGAAGTACATCGTCTAGAAGAAAGCCTTGAATCCATTGTTTAGTCCATCCTTGCTTTTGTTGGGATGTGTGCCTGCGTATGGTTCCGTCCAAGTTGGCCTTGCCTGGCCTCTTTTTGTTTGTATTGTTGTTCGCCTATCTGGCCAAGACTGGATCAAATCCAGTCGCATAGGACACTCGATAACATTCAGTTGTACAGACTACAGACCCAGTTGGCTTCGATGCCATTCCAGACCCTGACTCGCCAGACCTCCAGATTGGGTGGCATCGATCCACGAGAAACCATCTCTTCAGTTATGGTCGTGAGGGCAATATCACCTGGCTAATAAAAAAGTCAACATACCATGGCACCTTCATCAAATAGGCTTGCAATAATCTGAAGCAACTCTGAGAGAACAAGGGAGCTTTTCCCACTACTATTTTTCGTTGTTGATCCCAAGTTCCTTGACACTTGAGAAACATTGACAATCTCGATTTTTAAATAATAGCGGCAGGCTTAAAAGCACAGCAAGCTACCAAGCTGTCCCTGGGGAGTGTGGAGAAAGACATTGATGAAGATTTTTTTTCCACCGGGCACCAAGCTGAGAGTACTCTGGCAATGGCGATAATAGCATGGTCGGAAAAGGGGGCTAACACTGGGCCTGGTGACCAAGCTTGCCAAGATTTGGTGGCTTTTTACCTCGCAAGGAAGAAGGAAAAAAGAGGGGATAAGGCCATTTTGGTAGGGTCTCTCTTTCATCGAATTCTCGTTGTAATGAGAAAATAATGAGACGCACGATCTCGAACTCGATATCGCTTGCAAATCTGGAAATGAGGAGCTTTTTATCCCGTCAGAAACATGAGGGTGTGTGGATCAGGGGATCCTGGGGAAATCCAATTTCGACCTTTGAGAGGAGGAAGAGGTAGTCAGAGAAACTTTTATGATCAAGAATTGGCCAGATCCATCTCCCCAAGATTTGGAGGTGTCCGATGCCGGAGAGAAATGTGCGAACCCAAAGCTCTCTCTCTCAGAGTGCTTCCCCCAACCGAAGCGAACCACCGAGAGAGAAAGAGAGAAAAAAAGAAAGGGGCAGATCGATCAGGTTTTAGCAGCCCCAGGCCACGATGAGAACATTCATTCATTCAAAGTTTGAACTCGTTCGTTCATTTCCATCCCAATACCTTTTCTACTTCTGTGGCCATGGCTCGAGCTCATCGTAGTCGTCGTCGTCGTCGTCGTCATCCTCCACCAAATCCTGTCGTGTTTCCCTTTTTCAAGTGGTTCTTTTCAGCTCTCATTGGCGGCGTCCGGTGTGTCTGCAAAAATCTTGTCCCTTTGATCGGAACTCCGGGTCGTCCGGCCATTCCCTCGTCATAAACAAGTTCTCTTTGTGTCAAAATATGAGACGAGCCTCTCTGAATGGGCAACAAATTGAAAATGCAACTTAATCCCCGCACATAGCCAAACCCGTCTCGCTCGTCTCATCCGAGTAATGCCAAACGACGGGATCAAAAACGAATGCCATGATCCCTCCGCCCTTTAGGGGTGATGGGTGATGAACCAGGAGCTCGCAGCCAAGTACTAATCTCTGTTCAAAAAATGATCAATCTCACATGGATGTTCTACGACCAATGAACCACCAGGATGTACTGGGCACGTGATCGCTCAGATCTGAATGAAGCGGAATATTGACAAAGAAAATACAAAGTTGTTGCTCTTCCAAGTGAATTTGAGGGGGAATGCGTCGACTAGACCCAGAGGGACAGCCTCACCCAGTAACTGAAACAGGATGGCCGAATAGAGAGGACCCGAAGAAAGTGAGAGGAAACGCTTAATCCCACTTGAGTGAGCGTTTTGTTCGTCTGCCCGTTGTGATCTCTTTTGAGGTTTCATTTCCTGCGGCATTTATGTACCGTATAAACATAGGAACACGAGTACGAAATCAGCCATTCTGAGGCTTCTCCGAGTGGTTGAGTGCATGCGAGTAGTTCACGGTGGTCATACAGCACGTACAATTACATGGATCTGGACGAGCTCGTCCTAATTAGAGAAAGGCCCTCATTTTTTTGGCTTGAAGTTTAGAGTTTCTGTTCTCTAAAGAACAAAAAAGGAAAGTGGAGGCTTTGGGTCTGTTTGAAGTGAGACGGCCAGTAGCCATGACATGCACAGATTGGAAGGTTTTTGGAGGAAAAGGTCGGCGGTTTCGAAGACTCTTTGACGGGAGGCCTGATTGCGTGTATTTCAAAGACTCAGGCGAGCAATTAGTGTGGGTTGATAAGATAAGAATCTAAGAATCACGCAACGCATGTTCTTTAGGTAAGTATGTCGCAAGCTCACTTTTCTTTGATCTTGTGGAGCCCTTTTTTGAATGGCTCAATGATGAAAGGGTGCAATTTGACCTCAAGTTGCTCAAAATATACAATTTCTTGCGAATCTAACCATCTTGTGTCAAAATAGATCGTAACAATGGGTTATTTTTGAAATCCTACCCAACGAACTCTTGAAGAAATGTATGCAAGTCCATCAAGCCTTTATTCTCTCGGGTCACCCTGCCCTCCTTTGAACTGGTTAGGCGTCAAGTACACGTGTCTTCCTTCTACTACTAAAGTCTGTACGTACATAACCGACTCGCAACCTTCCTCGGTGTCGCGCGTTTCGGACATCGATCACAATCTGTTTGGTGATATTTGGCCTCTCTTCCTCTCGTTTGAAACCCCCCTTCCCTCCAGTCAAATGCGTCTGAGCTGAGTCTTGGCTTATCGCCTCTTTCTTTCTCCATTGATTCTTCGCTCTGTCCGTGATGGATTATTGAATAACATGACAAAAATACCTTATGAGGATTGGCTGATCCTCCAGACCCAAGCAGCTCTGGCTTCCAATGCTCAGCCCGAGATTTTGAGTACCTGTCCAAAACGTGTGTGAGTGAGCGAGTGAGAGAGTGTCCTTTTAAGGGCTGGCTTTTTTCCTGTCTTTCTCTCACTCTCCACAATTGGCAACCAATCCCCCCCAGAGGGGGGCACGAATGAAGTCTGTTTGGCAATCCTGACACGATCCTTGCTTGGATGGAGCCAGGACGGGAAGAAAAAATGTAGAGCTGTCAATCACCTACCCGTCATGAAATCAATTTGAATGTTGTCCTCATTCCAGGCGTAATCCATCATGGACACTTCAGGCTCGAGTCCAACGGATGGGTGGCCGCCCGAGTCCTCCACAATTTCCGGAGTCGTCTGGGTAAAGGTCTCCATGATTATCACTAATAATCACCACAGCGACCACGACGGCGAATTTTCAAGACATGGCACCACCACCAAACGTGCAGTCAGATCCAGTGGAAAAACGAGATGAACGGCCACGTTACTGGGTGAGATTTGTTCATCCGGAGAAGAATGGCCAACAATGAAAAGAAATTGAGACGCTCTAAGGATCGGAGAAGGAACGACTGAAGCAGCCAAACTTGTTGGTGTTCATTGTCACTTGATCAAGGGAAAAAAAGCTCCTTGCACGTCCTCCCTCGTTTACGTTGTTTTTTTGTTGTTCACCACTCTCACTCTCGCGGCAGAGTTATTCACCGAGCCCAACACCCCCGAAAAGCAACCTCAATAATGTATTCAGCATGATGTCTGATGTGTTTCTTGGCTGAATATTCACAAAACACCTCGAATTTGAAGAGGGAGGAGCTCAGTTAAATGTCACAATCACTATCATTCAAACCCTGCGCACTCTTTTTGTTGGCCAGCACACAATACACTTTTTTCGTCGGGGTTCTTTACCTCACCAACACACATGGGTTTAGGGTTTAGATTTTCATTGGAGGCAATTTTGCGGTCAGACAGTTCGATTACGCTGCTCGTTCCCTTCCCGCTTCTGATTCAGAGTCCAATTCCTCTTCTGACTTTGGACACGCTAGATTGAAGGCCAACCAAAGTCTCTTGAAGACTGACTCATATTCTCGTATGGTTTTGCCTCCCCTACTCCCCTTTTTGCCGTTTTCGGGCCATTGGCACGGCAAAGCCCCCATCAACCTCCTCATCATCATCATCACCACCACCACCACTACCCTGCGTCCGTCCGAAATCCCTCGCGTTCTCTCGTCCGTTCTTTCGTCTTTCGAGGAGCGAGGCAGCTCGCGGCGATGCATTCTCTTGCTTGATCCTGCTTGAAACTGGCAATGTTGACTGGGTGCATCCCGCAATCTACTTAGACCACTGCAAAGATGGCAGGAGCAGGTCTCCAAACTCAGAAGTTCTTCCACTCCAGAGATTCTACCACAGAAGACATGCTCGTCCTGACTTGGACTAGAAACTTTTCCAGGTCTGATCCAGCCGGGTTGTTGTTGTTACTGAGGTGTTTTTTTTGGCTCCATCGTTTTGTTAAAACTTAGGCTGTACCGCGATTAAACCGATTCGTCGCCCTTGAGACCAGGAGGATTCGGTCTGAATGGGTTTAGATGCTTTGGAGGTCATCATGGATTATGTTGGTTGGACATGGTGAGAGGTACCAGTATAAGGAGGGTTTCAGGTCCAGATATCTAGCCAAAAAATGGTTCCATATACTCCATTTTTGGGATGGAGGGGAACTGGGGGAGCAACGAGCTTTTCCAGGATCTACATTTTGTTTCGCCACCTCGTCAACATTTTGAGTAACTGAGTTCGAAGCTGTGAAAGACTGGTCATAGGCTGGTCATAAATCAGACTTGAATTTTTTTTCCGAGGACACTTTTTGCTCCTATTGAGCAGTTTAGGGGTTTTAGAATACGATCATTTTTTAGAAATGCTAGTACTTTGTAAGTTGTGCCGGTTGTGTCAAAATTACCAGCCTCATCATTCATCCCCTTCCTGACCTTTTCCGGTTGGATTCTGGACTCGAAATTGGAAATTGTTCCCAATTGAATGTCACCAGATTCAAGGCCAAAACGAACCTTTCGAGCCTTTCCATCTAGGCCTTGGTGATCTTGAGCAGGAAGCCCGGTGAGATCTGTCTCAATAAATTTCATTTTCACTTCCATTGATCGCAGAATACGACTGGAGATTCCGACTTCCGCACGATCACCGGGAGCCAATCTGCCCATAAATTTGCCCATCCTCTTTGACACTCTTCAAATTTAAAGCCCCCTCGCTTTCAACATTTCGAGATCGATATTCAATCATGTTGATTTGACTTTGAGGCATGTCTTGAAATGTCAAAGAAATTGTCGCATGATTTGAAAATTTTCTTTAAGATGAATATATGGATTGGATGTAATTCCTCGAAGTGGCGAAATATGTGTTTTTTGGCTCGACAAAAATACGACTCTTTGATGGGGACAATTTGAGACTGTCTTTTCAAAACGTGTCCTTGAGTGTTCCATACTGTTCCATCATTGATAACAGGAAGCAAGCCGCTCACAACGAAGGGTCAATTACTGGGCAAATGGTGTGCATAGCAATCACAATGACGTGGCAGCGTGATTCAATTGCAAGTCAATCCAAGGATTGAGGTCAATCACATCTCATTGCTGGACAAAGTAAGTATTTAAACTTTGAGCCACAAGGATGTCTTTTATACCCCACAAGCATTTTGGTAAACGTAGTACGTTGGGTGACTTGATATAACCGCATATTTTTATGTGTATTTCAAAAACCCAAAAATATAAGGAAATAAAAATACAAAAAACTAATAGAGGGCTTGGGATTTTAACCTTATTTTGGAGCGGTTCCCACCGCAAAAATGACAATTTGGTCTGACGGCCGACTCAAAATCACACAAAATCAGATTATTATTGGACCCAATCTGAGAACAATAAGTCAGATTCTTTCTTAATGACAAAAATATAACTACGGATCTCAAGTTGTAAGTCTCTTTGGCGAAAACCAGATTTACATTCATAATGACCAATGATTAATCATTGAAAACATATGCTATGGTCATGGGGAGCTGTTTAATTACCACGATACAAAAGTCAAGCGAATAGTTACTTGAGAAACACACAGTTACTACTCTCCCCATTCGTCCGTTTGTTCAGGAAGTGAGTACCAGTTGGTGGGTCAATAATGTGTGTGAATGAACAAGGTTACCCATGGCCTCCAGTGAGGTTCAGCTATATGGTCCAATTACTCTACCTTGATCTTGGTTCATTGTAAATGTAAATTACACTTGGTGCTCCTTCAATATGCTGCATAAAAAGGGATCACGAAAGGCAATGATTCCGTATGAGTTATTGCATTTCCTTGCTAATTTGATCCTACGATCGTGGATGTGGAACGGAATTATCTCACCATGATTTTTATGCACAGGATAAGTTGATGATATCCAATTTTTTGCTAAACTGTACAGCTGCATTTGCAAATGCATAAGCAGACATTGCCTTCTCCGAACGACTAGATTTAATCTTTTCCGGACTAATTTTAACACCTTATCTAATGCAAAAATGGAACAATATGCAAATTGCCCAAGAAATGAGCCTTTGCTTTAACTTTACAAGTCAATTTAATGAAGGACTAATTCAAGGACTAGCTCGGTCTGCCAACTCAAATTCATTGGTAGACCAAATATCATAGAAAGATTGAAAGGTAATAAACTGACGAATTATAACCTTTCATTGTAATAGTACTGGAGATTACATTCTTTGTAGCTGTTAGCAAAAGCCCGTGAAAAACCAAACAAAAAAACAAAACAAGGATATGTGATGTTATTTCGTACGCTGTTCAACTTCCTGTAAAAAATGTGTTGCTTTCACTAAGGTTGTTAAGCATTTTAAATCATAAATAAGGTCAAGATTTTGCCATCAGACATATTCAAAACATGATTGAGAAAAAATAATGGAGATTAGAAATAGCTCTCATTAATGTCTAACATATGCCATGAATTAGTAAGTACTAAAGTTGCATACCTATTTCTTTCAAGAAAAGGATCGTGTTTCTTGAAGGTATCTATCCTTTCCAAAATATGTCCAAGATTGAACCGATTCCATCCAGAAATGAGGCAAACTTGGTTTGTGCATCTCGCCAATTTCATACCCAAGCGAGGATGATATTCCCAGAAAAAGCTTGCACAAACTCGAAGAACAATACCAACCGTGCACTGGAACGTTCCCGAGAGATTGATCCAATGAGATTTTCCCTTGTATAAAAAAAGCATTCAGTGGATGAGAATATTGCTTTTCCATTTCAATCCTTTCACGGAGCCTGTAAATGTGAGTAGAGCAAAATTTAAAACCAAGGCTATCAATGGGAGCATGATCAAGGACCTTCTTTTGACAATGAACTTTGTGACCTTGACTGAGCTTGGACCCTTGTCCATTGGGTATTTGTTCAAAAGGAGGGAAAAGAAGGAGGGCTTCGAGTTCCATTTCCTTTGGTTCTCTCTCCCCAAGAAAGTCATTAAATGCATTCTTTAACAATCTAAAGGCAGAGTCCCCTCCCTCTCTCTTTACCTAAACGGAAAAGAAACCACACTTAGGAAGTGTTGTGTCTTCGCAATGCCTAGAAAAGTAAAATGCACTAGAAGAAAACATTTTTCTCAATCCTTGCTCGACACAGCTTGGGAAAATAAAACCAAAGATAACATGACGTTTTCGTGAACTCCTCTCTCAACACAGCTTGCTCCTAAGCAGCAAAAAGAATGATGGACAGCAACTAGCTAGAGCAACATGAAAAGGTGACTCACATTTGCCAATGGTAAATGATGAAGATAACCATTTCAACCAAAAACAATGATTCTGGTGATGAAGACGTGCACTCCATTCATGTGGTTTCCTTATCGTGTAGGTAAATAACCTCCGTGATGCGTAGGCTTTTCCTTGACTTGATTATGATCACTCAATCATTAAAGAGTGTTGGTGGATACTTAGCCTTGCTCATGCCTTGCAGCCACCCTGGATTTGAAATCTCCAGCCTGTGGGGACTTGGTCAAGCCCTCCTCCTCCTCCTCTTTCTGAAATGTCTTCTTCAAATCCATAAAGGAGTAGCAATCTAAGTCATAGATTTCCAGACTCTGAATGTTGGACGACCAACCCCTCGGCTGGTAAAACAGTGCAATGGATGGTCCCTTGGGAATTGGTCACAAACAGGTTTTTGTACTGTTTAGTCAACCGAGTGGTCGGTCGTCCGTCATCCAGTGTCTATGTCTATGTCCACCAACCTTCCTCAACGCTCTCCCAAACAAAATCTCATTGGGGAGCGGCCTACGTATCACAGAATGTATATTCTATGAGTGCGGGAGAGATAGAGTGTGTCTGAATCCGAGCAATCGAGCATCAATTGTATTCTTCTTGTGAAGTGAAGTGGAAAATGAACAGCTGACCTGAGGTTATGAAGAAAAGTGGAGTCAAGTCGCCGCCCCGACCAACACCATGCATAAATTGAAATTGTCATTTGATTCAGTCTAGCCCTGTATTTTTGCCTACTTTCCACATCACAGATATTTTCGTTTCAAATTGACCATGAAAAAACGCTCTTTTTCTAATCCCGCATGATTTGATTCATCTTATAAGTTGAAATTCACTATTAATGTCATACCTTGCCCTTAATGGTAAGTGGATTTCCGGAACGGCTGCAAAAAATCGTCCATGACCGCATCTACAACAAATCATTAATCACATCATTATTATTCAGTCCGTCTTAGTCATACCATGCCAGGTTTTCAAGGGAAATATGCGTTTAATATGCCGTGAAATGAGAACATTACTGCCGAAACTGTCATTTTCATTTATAACAACATCTTGGCCTTGAGCTTCATGGTTACATTTTATTTCTTTTATGATTTTACCTTCATTGAGACTTTTGAATTCAGCTCACCAAGGCGCTCAAACAAGTGAATCTTTTGCTCGTTTGACATTGAGCGAACCATTTTGTACTCAGAGATAGATTGTCTCCAAGTATAAAATGCATCCGAAACTTTTGTTTCTCCGGTGAAAGAAGAGCTATAAAAAGCAAATACAGTTGCATACAGTACAGGGCGTCATATCGTTCATTAGCGGAGGAACTTTTTCTTTGTCCTATCCATCGAAGGTTATCATTTCGAAGATAAAGGACTTTGCACTTAACCGTTATTGTTTTGAAATTATGCTGGAGTGTTTGCTCGTGTCAATTGTGCTTGTCGTTTTATCGGGTTTCATGATTCTTTCCAAGATTTGGTTTGGATAAGTAACTAAAAGTTGTCATATATAGCATTAAATATCATTATGACTAAACTACATGGAAAAATTGTTGGATATTGTTACCCAAGTCTGTAAAGACCGACTTCATATTCATGCTAAAGTTCAAACTTTGACTGCATAAAACTAAGACATTAGCCTTGTTCTACTGCAGGTAGTTTTTACAGAACGCGATTAAAAACCCAAAGTAAACCGCTAACGCGGGGGAGTGTATGCCTGCCTTTTTCTATCCTTATAATCTTTGTCATTTGCGTTTGACGAATTCACAGCTTCCAACCTTTTTAAGTAGAGAAACTCTTTCCAGCTCTTCCTCGAAACAAGCTAAAGATCAGGGTTTAAAATTCCTTTGAAGGGCGTTTGCTACAACGACGGCCAACAAGATCCGCTCGGTTAAAAGGAGAGGAATGCTTTGTGACTACCGAATGTCTACGATTGAAATTCTCAAGACACCTAAAATTCTGGACATCTCACTAACGATTTATCCGTTCCTCCCCTTTGCTAGCACACTCAGCGGACTCACTACGAGGGGCAGGCTAAGCTTAGGATTTCAAGTTGTTCAAACTTCGAAGTCAATTATTAATACATAATATAATTGGGGATCAACTTCTGGCGGGTGCTCAATGCTCAAATTCGAATAATGACAATGAGCGCGCTTGAACTTACACATGTTTATAATTCCGTTTTGGAAGCTCATAATTGACATGTTCCGATAAGATCTCTGTCCGCCTTTTCTCTTTTGAACCACGACATCTAGCCACCGTGTCTGCTAACCGCACGACAACCTCGTCAGGTGACGCCTTCCAAGTTGGCTATCGATGAATCAGTGTCGCATAATGTGGATTCATGTTCGAGTATATCAATCAGATCCAACCCCCTCAAACACACCCATATGTATGAACAGGCGCACAGTTACACACACTCAGGACGTCAATTTAATGGCTACAGATGGTTATCCAGTAGCTGAAATCAACCCCTAAACAAAAGCAAAAAACTACCAACCCCATCCTACTTTGATATGAGCTTGCATTAGAGGGTCTTCTTTTCATGGGCAAAAAAATATCCGCTCGTCTGCTTTGAAATTTGAAAAGTTTTCAGCAAAAAGAAGTCCCGAGGCTCGCATTAGGGGTGTTGCTTTGAACTTGGAGAGGGGTTGATGTTGATCTGAGCGACCATAAATACCAATTTCTGGTTCGTTCGTTCTATTGTGTTCTTTAGCCTCAGCAAAGATTAGAGCCGCTCAAAATAGCTCATAATAATATTTGTTTTCTTTTGAGAAGCTCAAATGGTTCACTGAGGTTCAAGTGTATTTTCATTAAGTATACCAACTTGTTCTTGGAGCCCAGCGAAAAAAAAACAAATCCCCCAACAAAGTTATATTCAAGTTCATTCTGAGGCAAAGCCAGGAATGCAAGGGGCCCTACTCCGTCTTTTGATTCTCTTCTTAGTTTGCGTGCTTGCTCAGAGGGCGTTCTTCAGACAGCTTTTTGGGTCTGGAAGAGAGAAAACGAAAAAAACCGGATGGCAACATATGGCGGTGAAGATCCTAGCCTATGTTGTTCTTTGAATTGCATGGAGCTTTACTTGGGAGAGTGCGTCTGTTGGGCTATTTCTCTTTTCCATTTACCAGTCAGCCTACTCCATCCCTTAGACTTTACTAACAATCGGTCCCTCTTTTCGGGGGGGAGGGGGGCATCGAAAAGGCAGGACCAAAAAATATCTCAAGCAATTGTTTAATATCAGAGAGCCGCCAAATTTAGGCATTGAAATATCATTTTTTGATGATATCAAATGAATTTAAGCATGAATCATATAGTTTCATTTCTATTGCCCTTTCATGGTCAACTTGAGGTACGTAGGTCTACTTGATGAGGGCAAAGTTAAGTCTCCACGTATTAAAATATCATTAGACAAGTCCTTTACAAAAGACGGAAAATCCTTTGACTTTCCACCAGGCCTCCACGTTTTTGGAAAGTCCGCATCTAGTCCTCTTGTTCTCGAGTTCCTCGAATTTTAAAACAAAGTTTATAGTAGTGAAAAGGCCGGCGAAGATACTAGGCCTCAAGGAAGGAGGCAAGGCTCGGAAATATATCTGCATTGCAATTCTGAGCCAGCAACTAAAAGAGAAAGGCTCTAATATGTCTGGTGTCAAGATTTTCTGTGAAGTCTGGCAGATTTACACTTGAATAATTTCAAGACGAATCCTTCACTATCAACAACTTAAAGGCATTTGCATCCCTAATCCCTTCTTTTAAAAAATGAAGGATAACTCAGGAGTGCGTTTTAGTCACATGAAACTAATTCACAAACTTGAACATCACTACGATTACGGATTCTCTTTTAAGCACAGGCTCCTCAAACCCATCTCATATTAGACCAAAATGCAGCAATACTTGGCGCCAACCAACATTTCCCAAAAAACGTTGACCGTTGGTATTATTTTCCAAGTGTTGCGCTTTCTCTGCTCGGCCTCCCTCCTTTTTGCCAGATTGCGTCCCATTTTTGTTAAGCCGGGTCAAGCTTAGGGGTCGTAACCAGAGAAGGAAAGAAGAAGACGACGAAGGAGAAGTGTCCCAAAAGACTGGGCTCAAGGGCAATTGGACCAAAAAAATCGCCTTATTCTTCTCCTTTCCCTTGGCATTAGGCGATACCAGCTGCTCTGGATAACAAGAATGGTCATGCATGCTGATGATGGCCCTTTTCTCTTGCCAGAGCCGCAGTACTTTCCCGTTTAACATCTGCCAGTTCTACGGATCGTGGAGGCGGGGAAATTGAATTTCGGCCTAGATGCACTTGTCGTTTCCGCAGAGTTTTCAAGGTCGATCTTGTTATATTTGCTACGCACTGCACAAACAGCATTTGGTATGAATGTAAGAGAATGAGGCAAAAGGAAATATTTTTGTTCGTGTCCAATTGGTCAGTCTGGAGGACCTCTTGAGACTTGGAGAAGAGGGAGGGGAAGTGTCGTCTGGTTGTAAGCAATTGTCCAAAGTGTTTTCCACCCCACTCGATCTCCTTGAAGGGCTCAATCAACTCCTCATGGGCTCGCATTGAGAAGCCAACTTCAGATCCAACCATGGACATTCTCTCCATCATCCATTTTGTATTTGATGTTGGACAAGTACATCGGAACTCGGATGCAAAGTTAGATCAGACATGGGAAAGGATTTACTTAGAGGAGTTAATTTTTTTCAACAATGCTTCTGAAACTTGATATTCTTTTTAAAGCGGTACCAACGTGCTTGTGGGTCATATTCGATTCAACTTGGAACAATTTCACAACTTGGGTTGAGCAACATTTCTAGGTTTCGCTGACATACTGTAAATGCGCACAAGATTAGGTAGATTTGTAAAACCTTTGGCTTCAAGATCAGACTTTGGAGTTGTTTACATTTGCTTAAGCAAACCTTGTCAAACACAACAAATTTGCCTTTATTTTCTTCCGACTCTTTAACTCTTAGAATTATATTTTAGGTACCAACGTGAATCAGTTCCATTCATGGTTGTTTGGAAAATATTTTAAAGGTTCACTTAGTGCTTCGAATGGAGCCTTCACGAGGTTGGGGTTCTTTGAGGTTTCTTTTCACAAATGTTCAATATCCGATGACAAAGAGACATTCAACTGCAAGAGTTAAGCAACGCTACTTCCTTGGAGCCTTGAGATTTGCGCTTAAACGAAGTGAGACTCTAGTTACTCTGGAAAAAATGAAAAGGTTGACAAAATGCGAGCCAATTTCCATGGACAATCTTACTGCCAATCACCAGGAACTAGAGAAATGCGTACAGTGTGTGACTCATCCTCGGTCGGTCTCCAGAACTTGGATGCTATCCTCGCTCTCTTTGTCTTTGACTCCGAAGTCCAGAACTGAGGCTCATCGAGCGTGAGTCAGACTTGATCGGCAATTCATTATTTCCACTTGATTGCCCCCTTCGAGAAACAGATTCCACCCTCACACGCACGCTTGGGAATAAATTAGAATGAGTTGCCGGGCCAACAAATCAAACCGATGGGGAACATGGAGCATGGAACTGGCACACACAGTTGGTTGCCCCTTTCTCGGGAATTTGTTTCTTGTCGTAATGCATCATCAGCCTCTCAATGATCAAGACGGAAAGTGATAAAAAAAGCTTCCCTTTGAAAACCATCCCCCTTCTTGGAGTGGAATGTCCAAAGACGAGACACCAAGTACGCAATATCCGTCATATTTTTTACCATCCCACGTATATATGGACAGTGTTCCTCCCTCCTTCCCCTTCTTCCTTGTGCAAACAGGAAATGAATCAACGATCCTCTTCTTGAGTTTTGACGCTTCCTGCTTCCTTTTTCTTTCAACATCCCAGAAGCCATTCATTGCCCGTATTAGATGGCTCTAGGATGTTCCCATTGAGTGACTGCGAATGTGTATTTTCGGTTGTAGATTTAGAGTGAACTATGCTCCTCTAAAGTTTTTCCCTTGATCCGCGTCTCAATTTTGAGTCTCCCCTTTCGCTCGACTTCTCAATTGAAGAAATAGAGACACTGAAAAGACCGGGTAGGGGAAACACAAGAAGAACAGGGGGGAAGTAAGAAAAGGAATTAGTGCACTCAAGTTCAAACAAGAGCGAGAATTCAAGAACTGAACCATGGACCAACAGCCACTCTCCTGTGGACGAAGGGGAAGAACCCAAGAGAAATCGTGTCTACTGCCAGGGTCTAAAGACCTCCGGCCTTCAATCGCGAACAATCTTCGCTTCTTTTTCCCGTCTCATTCATAGATTGCCAAGACAGTCAAAAAGGAGCCAATGAAATGGTAGATCCATATCAGCTTTTCGTGATCTTGAAAGCTTAAGCATATGGAGTTACATTTGAAACAATGTCTGGCGAAATGGAACACTTCTCAAGGAACCAATACGTAAAATGGTCTCTCTAAGTTAGTCTTCGAAACTTGGCCTCCTGGCTTCAATACATAAATTTATTAAATAGCATTTGCTGAAAATACATTTGAAACTTCCTTAAAAGTTGTGGATCGTTGGTGGCCGGAACGTCAAGTTCAATGTCTCTTCGCAATTTCCTAGAACAGGGAAGATATCTCTATGCGAGTCAACGGTCGTTGGTCGCACCCCTTATTTGGTAAGAATTATGGGATTGTGACCCTTAGTTAGATGTGGTTGTAACGAATCGCCGGTTTTTTGGCGTATCCCCAGGCTGTTTCCTCCCTCTTCCTGGAACAGTTCTAGATCCATTGTAGTCCCCAAATCTTGTTCCCTCCCTCACTTTGTTTCTCAGGCCAATATTGAGGGAGACTTAAAAGCCAAGGCTTTAAGTGTCGTCTTATTCTTTGACAGTGTCTGCCAAGGATAGGGGTGGTTAGGAGCAAGAAATTGCATATAAATGGTTGGTTCAATGATGTTTGAAAAGCCTCCCAATGTTGGAACGGGAAATTGGTCCTTAATAAATGACATCAAAGGAGGAGTGAGCTCAGCACTTTTCTCCCCATTGAGAACAAAGAACTGAAAAATGCCCTCTCCCAATCTTGTTGTTGTTATGGCAAGCAGCTTGGCCTAAATACTGTACGGCGTGATGTATGTTCGACACTTGCCTGAACCAGATCCTTCCATCCCTCTCTTCGATGACCATATTTTTTGTTCTTCCCCAACTTGAGAGGGATTTTCGTCCCAATCCCTCGAAGTACTCAATATGTACTAACGCCTTGAACCACTTTGGATTTCGGGTAAAAACCGGCTTCTTGTCGATATGCAAATTCACTCCCAAAAAAATTGCGGACCAAGCTACGGCTGGGCCAAGTTCCAACCAGTCCGTTGAATCATGTACTGTAGCCCAACTAAGGAGAGCTGAAGAAGTCACCTTGTTCCCGAAGTGATTGGTGGTTGTGGGTGGAACATTTCGTACATACGCCATGCACCATGCATGGATATGGGGGGACTACGTTCCAAATCATTGACACAATCAATCACGGCTGCATAAATTTGAGACAGAAACGTGGTCTTCAAAACTCCTCGGGGAGCGGTTCTCCCTCGTTTTTCTCCCTCAAAGTTTACTATTGCTTGGTATGCGCCACGAAGGAAGGGTGGAACATGGAAATCCATTGGAATGGAATTTTAAACCATGACAAACATGAATCATTCCTCCCTCTGCTTCACCCTTGGGACACGAGAACTTCCCCACAACTATCATGCATGGTCATGGATCATTATGAGTTTTCTTTTTCGTCTGGCAGGAATTGTAGACCTGATCTGAACTTGATGACCGCCCAAATGTTTCATTGAATCCATTTTGAGTGCCAGTCTGGAATAGACAGCTGGCAACTTTCAAGGAGATAAGTACCCCTTAAGTGGAAATGATTTGAAAGGATTAATTTCCCTTTTGCCAAGTTCATCACTCGTCTCATTCCTCTTCAGCTAATCAAGCTCGATGATGGGATGGAGTTGAAGCTCTGTCGAACGAATTCTAGTTCAGAGACTTCTTTCAAGATTGTATTTTACACCCAGCCTTGGATCCACGTTTCAAAGCTTGTTGCAAACGGATGTTTGAGATCTAGGACTTATTCAAATCACATGTCTGTGAAATAAATGATTTCGCCATGGTTGAGGAATGGGTTTGCATTTGAAGATTAAGACACCACCACGTGCGTTGGTTTGCATGTTTGGGCAATGGGGTGAATGCGTATGCAAAATCGTGCAACGGATGCCAAGTGACATGTAGTCGGTTCCAAATCCACGCTTTCACTTGTAGCTTAATTCATCAGGGTTATCGTACCTTCGAGTATTGTAGGAAACTATTATCCACCAAACAAAACGATTCCCACTACCCTCGATTAATCTGAAGTCTCCCATAGGAGCGGATAAGTCAGCCATAAACACTCGAACCTTGTAACCACCGTAAACATGAAGGAGAGGGTATTGGCCTTTGCGTCTTCAGGAACACACACACACCACCCCCTCAAGAGGAAGGAAAATTTTCCACCACCTCCGAGCTTTGCCAAGAAAGTATGCCTTACAATACACACACAGGAGATCACTCGCCATAGAGAAGATAGTAAGAATGTTGGAGTTTTGTTTTGTGTTGATTTATTTTCTTTGCCATCTCTTCTCCCTTATGAAATTGCGTGGATTAGGCAAATCCAAAAATGAAAAGCACAGCATCAAAGTAGGAGTACCACATCAAAGTTTCGTTCCCGGGAAATAAAAGCCAAAAATTCAGAGAAATAGTCCGAATTGGAATGGAAAATTAGTGACAAACAATTGAAGCAGGCACTATAGATTATATAGACTTTGATGGGTGAAAAGTAAATTCAAGTGAATTGAACCCTCACCAATACTCATTCCGAGCTAACCCATTGGTGTCCTTTGTGCCGAAGCTTTCAATCTTGCCATCATGTTTAAAGGAATTTAGAATGCATTTTCATTTCTCGGCATTTCCCTCGCATTCCCGAAAATAGTCTCGCGAATCTCGCTTGGTCGGGGAAATAAAAAGCTCTTGTGTGAGTGCATTTCTTTTGCTGACTTGTCAACTGCTACCAGGAATAAAATCCACGTTCTTACGAAATTATCTTGGCCTCGTTACTCTATGATTGGTTCCCTTCAAGCTCGCCATTGTGATACAAGTCCCAACCAAAAAGACACGAATGCAAGAAAGGGGGAGGAAAATGAAGAAAAGTCATGCTTGAATGGGTAAATAATGCCCAAAGGTGCCACAGCCTCTTTGGTTTATGGACCTTTAGCCGAGGGGGTGAATAATTACTGCACACCCTCAAGATCACTCTCGAAACAATCCATCTTACTCCCAACGTGCTTGTCGTTATGATGTAGGTACAAGTGGCTTATTATAAGCACGACTAACCTACATACATATCGTTCATATTCAAACGAAGAGTTCCATGGCTTCTTGTCCTGGGATAAGCGAGATCAGGAGTCCATGTTAGTCGAGAATTGTAAATCGAAGCTCCTATTCGAGTCGCACCTTTGACTTTGCATGCTTGGATGCATTCGAATTCCCTGAGGAAATGCTTCAAACCATGACAGAGGATCGCCATATTGCACTGCACCAAAACCAAAACAGTTCAACATGACAAGCCTCCCACACTTTGATCCACAGGGTCCCAAACTGAAAGCACAAGACATGGCGAAACAGAACTAGTTCATAGCTTATAAGGACCTTCATTTTTTGGGTCATATGAGCGGTTTGGGACTCGTAAAGCAAGAAATCATCTCTCTCGGTTTCCTCCCCCATTCGGTCGTTCGGTTCCCCGCAAATCTAATATGGGGTGTGAAAAATTGTCTCTCTTTTCCTCAACAGCAGGTTCCATTTGGGTTTCCTGTTCAGAACGGACGGAAGTGAGCACAGAACTTGGTCTTTGGAACCAAGGACTCTGTGGTGAAGAAAAGCGAAGGAAAAGCCCAACGAGCAAATGCGAAGCTAGCTGGAGAAGTGAGTCTCCAAAGGACGATTGTAACTATAACGTTATTGTAAATTGTACACAATAAACACTGAGGGGGGAACGGAGGGAGAACGGCTTGGTTTGGAACAGAGATGGGCCAAAGTAGTCCAATGGGAATGTGAGCGAAGTCGGGGCAAATGGGAACTAGAGTGAGCGAGTCCGAATTGGGTGATGACGGCGACCCTAAATTACTTTCTTGATTAATTATCCAGAACCAGTGGTGTTGAAAAAGGAAATGTGATTACGGACGACTTTTTGCGATGGCAAGCAATTTCAAAGCGAAATTCATTACATACCATTTGGTTATAAGTGAAAGTTCAGAATATTGCGAGTAAGACCTTTTCACCTTCTTATCTCTTCCAAGGAGGGAAAAAAGGTCGACCATTACGAAGTGGTTCTTCGGCCAGCAGAACAGGTACATCCTCTATCCATGAATAAGGGGTGTCAAAAAAAGAACCAACGAGCTGGGAAGAGGGTTGGGAAAAAAATCCTCATTAGCTCTAAATAGGAAAACTTTCTCTCTTAGATCGAAAGCTAGGGAGGTTGTCTGTGTCCTAATTGATTTCGCCTCAAGGAGGGAAGCTCTCGCTCTTAGCAAGGCAGAAGGGGGTTCCTTGATTCGAGGTACAGTAGCAAAGGTCTTCCCTTCCTCGTACGTTTGTACAACAACCATGTCTTCCCGCGTGTCTTGTCTTGTCCCTTCTCTGATCCCATTGGTTTAAGTCTCTTGCTCGTCTTTGCCAAGGGTGGAATAACAAAAAATGTCAATAGTTTGATTGAGAAAGATTATCTTGTTATCCCGGATTTCCAAGACTGATTGGGAAGATGGACTGACTCGAAGATCCCCCCTTTCCTTGGCAAGCAAAAAAAGTGCATTGTCATAAATGAGCAAAAACAACATGTACTGTGAGCGGAGATATGAAACAGGACACCCTGAACAGCTGTTTGTAAACATGTTTGGCGAACCCAATTGATGTCTAACATTATAGGGCATGTCCACTGCCCATCCAATCAACCAAGCATATGCACTTAAACCAAAAAGAGTGGTCCATACAAGTTAATCATAGACCAACCACCCCACCCTGACAACAGTGGGCTGTGGAGAGCATTGCCGTACAGTTGAGGAGAAGACGGGGATTTAGCTTGGTAGATCTATTGCATTCATGGGGGTATTAATGTTCGTCTGATACTTGCGCCTAATCCTAGGGATATATTGGCAGATTGTCAACAGTTCACAATGGCATCCATTTGCAAGTGTAAAGCCTAGCTAAATACCCAAGAAATGAGTGTACCACCGAGATCATTCATTCACTGCCTGGAATCAGTCAGGCTTTTTCGTTCTTCAAGGAGTAAGAAGGGGCCAAGATCACAGTTTGGAGGGAGGAAGCTAGCGAAGTCGAAGACAACGAGGAAGAAATGGTTCCGTCGCCGTGGTCACTGCTATCATCTGACGTGTTTGGATCGAGTTCAGCCTCCTTCGTATTACATCTGCCCTGGTTGACAATTCCCAATTCTGATAATGAGAGTCGCTCCTCCAAGTCATCTCGGGGTGGCATGGACAAGAACCCCTCCTCTCCCTGTACCTCTGGTTCTTCCTCCTCTTCCTCTGCTTGTGTTGTCAAATTCGTGGTGGTGCTGGCTGAAGAATCGCTACCCACATCTTGGTTTCCTCCATTCATATTGATTTGCACAACCAGATAAAATTGATTCCTTGTCATTGGAACAATGCTGGTCTGACAGGAAAAGGGGGATTCGGCCAGATACGTGGTGCCACTCATCGGAGTGGGCTCGCTGGGCATGGATGCCGAGGCCATAGAAGGGGGAGCCCGGGTGACAGAGTTAGAATTAGCTCTACTCGTGCATTCCTCAGATGTCAAAGATCTTGTCATCACTCCGTTGTCTTGCCAAACAATATCCATAAATGAGACCTTGCTCAGGCGAGCCCGAGTCTTGCCATAGGTCACACTGGAACTGGCAGGAGTTGGAGGAAGTGGTGGATGAATTCCGTCACCATGACGTCTTCGGTGTTTATTGATGGCGGCATAAATGGGTTCAAGATTGGATTGGCAGTCCGCCGCTGGAAAAGGTTGAGGTAAAGTTGGCGTTGGGGCGATTCCTTTCAGCCGGGGCTCGTATTTTGAGGGAGGGATGTTCTTCAGATTGTTTTTAACGAAATAATTGGTAAGCAAAGCCATCAACAGAAATAGAGTAATGAGGATAACAATGGCGATTAGCGTCGCGCTGAGGAGGAAAATGCCCACAATCGTTTCGTATGGACAGACGCTTCCCGAAGGTAACCATGGGCCATCCTGAAAATATGGGATGTTATTAGGGTTTCTTTCTTTCTGCCCGACCGTTGTCTTCAGTCGTCTTCAGTGGTGGGAGCGATAAGGAATCTCATATCCCCATAAACGTCTTCTCGAAAACAATCTCGAGATTTATTTGCCTATGGTTGGACATTAAGTTGAAGAGACGTGTCCCTCTCAGCCTTTGATAAAGTCTGAGTCTCTTTTCCTCCGAAATGGGAGTGCCTGGTCACCATGGCTACTACTCGATCCTAGAGGAGATTTACTTGTCACTTTCATTGGGAGTCGGATCAACTTGGGCCGCACTCCAAAATTTCTCTCAAAAAATGCTTTTCAGTAGCACAACTAACTCGGCGAATACTTTTACTTCTCCATAGACGACATTGAATAGGGCGCTTCAAAATTGATCTGAGGATCAAGTAAAATCTGGTTTCGCTATCCATCATTCCGTGTCAGTTTTCAAGTGATCCCGGATTGGTTGGCACCAAACATTGCAGTGTTTCGGGTCCCATGAGAGCAAACAACATTATCAACCCCCGTCTCGTCAGAATAAGTGATTCCATCTCCCTGTTCGTCTCATCTTGCCCACCATCCCAAAGCCCCTACTACAGCACCCACTATGAGTCGCGGCATCAACATGTTGGAACGGAGCGCTTTGGTTAAGTGAAAAGTTTTCATCTAAATTGATTCAATCGGAACCAAGGGACTTTGCCGGAGGCAACAACTGATCGTTGATGTCGTTGGGTTTTTGTCTCGAACATTTGTTGCGTTGGATCTCCAATTCACTCGGATGATTTTGACGAACAGTAGCAACAAAGAGCAGGAGATGGAGGCTCGCATGTCTGGGAAATCGCATTCCCACAACAATCTCTGATCATGATCTCAATTTGATTCACACTTGCCTGGCAAAGCATCTGTCCATTTTTATCTTTCTGGGGAGATCAATAATTTTGAGGGGAGAAAGTAATTGAGGGAAAAATCTGACCAGATGTAGACCTCCCTTGGTCATTATTCCCCATTAGGTTCCAACAAGCCCTTGTCACTAGATCCCCAGGAAAAAAATTCTTTTATTCTTCTTTTTTTTTTCCTTTTTCCCCCATAAAAGAAATCGGGACGCATTGTCACTAAACCAGAAAAAATATTTAATCTACGACAGTGTCAAAACTTTCCAATCAGTTTTGTTTCAAACCGAGCGTGAGCATTCCTCCCAACCTCAATAGAGGGTTGATAATCTAAATCGCCAAACTCACAATGGACATATTTTTTACCATTCTATTATTTTCAGTGTCACTCATGAACAACGGACGTACCCCTCCTCGAATGAAGTGTCCCCAGGAATGCTTCATTACTATAAAGTGTGAGGGTGAATGGGAAAGTCAGAGTCACCGCCATCATCTTCGTAGTATCTCCCCACACTACGTAGACACTACCACCCCATTGGCCGGAGTATGAAGCATCCCCTTGTCACACAATGGAGGAAGGGTGGCAAATATGGGCACATCATCGGCCAAGAAGACTAGATTGAATATCTTCCTTTATAGCTACAACCCCCACCCCCACCACCCGCACTCTCCCTCTGTCTGAAATAACGAGTCTACGAGCCCGGGTTATGGAATATTCGTACACCCTGTTTGACATGCAGTTTTCAAACGCTTGTGTACAGAGGAGCATTGCTAGTAAAAGAGACTCACTAAGCATTGAGATCGGGTGGTACAACCCTCAATCACATGGCACCAGCCACAGTTGAGTGCAGGTTCGAGTCCAACGCAACGAGGGCAAAACTTGCCGCCTTTTTCTGAGCACAAAACCGAAACGGAATTATTAATCGGGGACATTTTTAATGAAATGCGGCCATGGGTCCTCTGCGGCGTCATCATCATCAGACGAGGTAGTTTTCTCCACCCTGTTCGTACTTGGAGTGAGGTCCCTTTGGAATATCCTCTCTATCCCACATCAAATTATGTCACCTCGCCCCATCAAACGTGTGCTCAGTCCTCGGTCTTCTTTGGAGGCTCTGGGTTACCCTCGTTTGCATGCTAGTCAAAAATCGAGGTGGCTGGCTGGCCTCAACAGGAGAGATGGAGCCATATTGAAACTTGGGACGAAATTAGACGACGTTATTGAGGCTGATCCCCTTTTGTCACATTCTCTTGATTAAGTCACAACCCGCCAAGATGGCCTGTTTCCAGGGGAAGAGCTATGGTTGAAAGACAAAAAGCCTTAGACGCAGCCTTTCCCGTCGAGGGTTGAGGGAAAAAAGGGAGATCGTTTAGTCCGGTTGTTGACTTCCTTGCACACTTTTATCTTCATGCATTAGTCAGATGGGTTGGAATTCCAAATTCATTCTCATTGCTCCGTGTCTATCCCTGTGTCTTTGGTTCAGGGTGTTTCCCCGGTCCCGGTCGCCAGTAAAATGCAAATTTGCCCCAAGTTTTTCCAAAGTTGATGGCACTTTCCGGAATCCCTTTTCACAAACACATACCATGCACACTACACAGGATATTTCAAGTGAAGATTGTATGTATCTGAGCTGAGTCAGAGAATTCCCGGAGCTTTTTTCCTCACTTTGCACATCCAAGTAGGCGAATATACGATTGACTAACTGGCTCATTGACTACCTAGGCGAAAAAATGGGAACGTCCAAACTGTTGAAAAGTCAACGATCCATTTCAATGAGATGTAAACAATTCCCCGTGTTTAGCCGTCAAAAGTAAGACCTCTTCTAGTCCGGATGAAGAGGTAATCAGTTTTGGAACGTTCTTTTTGCCATAGATGTACAGCAATATCACATTCGACAATGGGACAGTATCTGGTTAATGATGAGATATTAGCTAAAACAAGAGTCGACACATTCCACACATGGAAGAACACTCTTGTCCATTGATTCAGAGCGATTGCCAAAATCCCCCCATCAAAGATGCGTCATGACAGTGGAACTCCCTCTCCCTGCATGAACGGCGCTGATCTCGAAGTTGTCTTTGAAGACAGGGTTAGCATTACTTTTGGTTACCATCAGTGAAGTAGTGACGAAATTACAAAATACGAAATATTGTTATCTGTTAATACATTACATTTCAAAATGATATAACTGTGACGACTCGAAACAGAAGCAGAAATTACTTGTCACTTATTCTTTTTTTAACCTCTAAAGTGGCTTTTATTATTTCACATGTGTCCTTATTTGTCCACAGGATACTAGCGGAAAAGCTTTCAACATTTGGTAATGACTCATGCTAATTTTCCGCTAGGCTTTTGCCATTATTGTTGCGAACATTCAGCAATCTATAAACAATTTCATTGAAGATGATATTGAACTCTATTGTCATTCGATATTTTTGTCTTTTTGCAAATATTTGCCCAATGCCTATTTTTGACATATTTGGCAAAAGTGGCAATTTCATTTCTCAGACATGTAGAAGTAGGGCTTGACAAGAAATTGTAGAGTGATGAATCACTCATTTTGACTAAAGCAAGTGAACTTCTAATCCAATTTTCTATTGAGGAACAACTAATGCCCTGGTTACTAGTTATACATTTACAAACCAGTTTTGATACAGGCAGTTGTGCTCGCTTTTCCAAAACAATATGATGGGGCAACTCCATGTATTTATATAAGCCGTGTAAACCATTAACTTGATCTGCCCATGCATTACTAAGACTCATTTCGTCAGAAAATAAAAGCGGAATTCTGCGGACTTGCATTACCTGCCAAACATATTTGATTTTTTGAAGAATTATCCACGAGTTCAATGAATTCTTTGGTGAGTTACAAGTTTTCGTAAAAAACAAAATTGCAAATCTCACTTTTTGGTGTTGTTCTTTTTTTGACTTCTTGCCGAGTTCTTAATTTCCCTTCCCTGATACACTTCATAGCCATTATTTTTTTAAATCGAAATACTTCCAAATTGGCTTCTTATGATTTCGATCAGCCCAACCCTGAGCGCAATATTCATTCCATGAAGTACATCGAACAATTGGGCTATTGCTATTGCTTACCGCACCATTTCACGACTTCCAAGATAGCGGAGCCATTTTTCAAAATACCCCTGGTCTGAGACGATTGGTGGCTCCAGGCCGACGAAAAAGAAATGACTCGTATGTACTGTACGCATTGGCTGGATATGTCAATTTGAGAGGGTCTCTTGCTCTTAAAAGAGATGGAGAGATCGACGAGTCGATTAGCGAGTGACTCGACTCCTTTGCGCTCTTTCTCCATTTCCACATTACAACAATGAGTCACTCAAGTCGAGTCGACTCTATATGTGTGTTCCGACTGGGACTGGGACTGGGATAGTATTCCGTTCCTGGGGTAAGATTACGATTCGAAAAGGTTCTTTAACTTCATGTTCCAAAACCTTGAAAAATGGCTCGAATAACCGAAAGCAATGGTGATCAATGGAATGGGAAATCTATTCGAAAGTGTGGCAAGCTGTAAAAAAGATCCAGAGATAGACCAATGACAAACTTCTAGCTAGCTTGTTTTTCATTTTTAGAAACTTCAAAGTTTAGTATGACTATGGAATAATGCTTTGTAAGTAAAATAACAAGCAATTGCGTGCGTCCCAAATGAGAACTTATCCCTCCCAAGCCCTAACTCAGTTTTAACTAGTCTCTGACAAGCTGGAATAATAATAAACCTCACCCCACTACTAGTATGAACGATATTCTGAAAGGATCAGATTTCAACGGGGTTTTTAGGATTCTTTGTTGGATTTATAAGGTCTGGAGGGTCCGAGGTGCTAGACCTGAAAGTTGGACAACACATTCAAGCACTCTGAATGGTTTAGGGCATGAAATCTACCCTCAATCCACGATTTCCCCCCTCTCGTGCTTGGTATTGCCACAATGTGACAACCTTTGAACCGGAAGCAAATTGTATTTCCGGTCTTTGAAATATGTCAAGATAAACCCGTCTCAATGTTGTGCTCTATTGAATTTCTTCCATTGGAAATCCTTAACCCACCCTCAAGCCCACTAGAGGACAATTTGCTTTTGTAGTTCTTTAGCTCACGCCTTGATATCAACTCGAAAGTTGAAACCTTTAAAACCCTTAATCCATGTCCCGAACAAATTTTGAAGCATCTAAGGAGCCATATACAGAAGAGCACCTTGCAAGATTAGTTGCAATAACTCACCCCACGACCCCAAAGACAACTTTGCAAGATCATCATTATCCACTAATGGCCTTTCACCACTTTTGGCCACGCAACTTCTCGGTTTGTCCTTTGCCAAGTGGAGACGGGCTCACTTCTTACTTACCCCTTTACTCCCCATGAAACCAAACCCAAGTTGCACCCTCCGTCGCTCCCTGGTGTAAATTTAATCAGGAGAGTAAGTTGGGCGAACTGTCAAGAATCTCACTTTCATAATGCGGCTTATGTTTTACGTCCCTGTGAGGAGTAGCTACTTTGTAGCAAGAAGGGATGGGGGTGAGAAGTGAGAATGACTTCTTACAAAGTGCCCAAGTGCCCGTTCTGCCATCAAATGGAAGTTCCCTGTTTCATTCAGTTGCCAAGTTACTATCGCCTTAGAGCACAGAAAAGCTGAGACAGAGCCAACGGCCACGGTAGCAAACTTCGCAGGTTATCTCAGCTGTATCATTAAAAAAGTTTGCTCAAGTCGTGCAATTATGCCGCCAGATTTTTTCTTTCAAGCTCTCCGAAGGGGTGTTTTGTTTTAGCATTCTTTTTACCTACCAGATGACTGGTATTTGGAAAGTCCCCATGTCGGCATGGTCAGAAACTTTTTCTTCGTTTCCTTTTAAAGTTTTACTTATTGTTTGTGTTTTGCATAGGTGAACGTTCGTGTAAATACTCTGGCAGGTGTCGCTTGGTGGATAAACATGGGGAAGGGGAAAACATTTGTTCAATTCATCTTGCTTTAGCCAATGACTTAAACAGAAATATTCATCACTTCCTCTTCCCCGGAGTCTTCCAGCATCTCTTCACCCTGTTCCTCATCTGGCTTGCAGTTTGCAAAAGAGGGTTCTAATGAGACAAAGCAAAGTTGGAGAACACTTTTAACCGACGCAGCCCCTCCCACGGGACAACTATCTTCCATCCTAAATGACGAGCCAAAAGTTGAAAGTATAACGTTTCTCATGAGTTCGCTTTCATTGTAGTGCTCTAAGGTGCTCTTGGGGACGCGAGGAGATCAAGCCCAAGACAGAGGGTTGCGTTTGTGTTCCAAACTGAATGGGATTTGCATGGAAATGGGGCTAATTGTGGGACATGACTCTAAATGCAACGACTTTTCCTCCACTTGATATGCTTTCCATCTTGGGCGACGAAACCCCATCATCGGAGAGGGAGGGGAAAAAGGGGATCCATTTAGTTGCTTCTCTTTCCGTCTTCTGGCACCAAAGTTTGTTTCATTTCTCTTGGATTTGAATTATAGGAACCCAATTCGTTGAATGGCGGAACCATTTCCATTGATGGCCTGAATTTGATTGATCTTTAGAATTCGCGCTAAAAAGTTCAATCTGATGGGATCGTCCGTCGTCCCATTATGATCCATCGGAATGGACCCTCATCCATTGCAGGTTACTTAACCGATATTGTTTAGTAAGAGGGTGACCATAATGGACTCATAATGCCTCTTTCATATGCAAAGGGATCTGGAAGAGAAGGGGATTTAGCTATTCATGGTCGCGTATTCCATTTTAGAAAGGAAAAAAGGCCACGCCGCAAAACATTAATGTGGTTCTGCCATATAGTATATACTCCATTCTTAGGGTATTGAAAGACAACATTTGGCTGATTTGGCGATTATGCATGGATCTCCTTCACTCTAGGAGTCCTGTTAAACCCGTGTGGGGGAGGGAGAAGCGGGAGGGGGTGGGGTTCGATGAGTTGCGGGGATTTCCGTACAGACAGACTACTGGCCGGAGATGACGATGATTCCTTCTTTCGCTCTTTCTTCTTTCCATTCAGCTTCATACTACTCACAACTGGAAAGTCATCCTAGGTATGAATCATCGATACTGGGACAAGGAAGCAGGAACTACTTTTGTAGTGGTGGCCACCACCTTGCAAGTGGCAGGGAGGGAGTAAATTGGTAAATGTCTGCGTACACAATGGACCGTAATCAGAACGAGGTATCTCTCTCTCGATTTGGCCACGCTTGCCACTAAGCATTTTGCTTATTTTTAACAAAGAACCATTGGGATGGGTTAAAATTGAGGTTGGATTAGAATAGAGCATTCTATAAAAGAGAGACGATACAATTTATGTATCTACTATCGACATTTGATGCACGGAATCAGAGTGTGATTTTGAGCCACTTTTACAATTCCAGGACTATTGAAGCTTGTTATGGCATATCTTTAAGACTAGCGCACAGTTTTCATTGTTAATGTCGAAAAGCTAAATGTTTCGTTTTAAAACAGTATTAAGTTAAAGATTATGAAAAGCTATTTAATGTATATATGTATAGAGTAGATTGAGGTGTTCCTTCGAACAAAATTCTGTTTAAATCTAGCATTTACTTAGCCGGGTCCCGTCTCAAGCGTGTGCTCTCCCATTTCCCAAAGGTGGAAGAACATCCCTGAATAATATTTGAAAAATTTCAATTTGCATCAATTTTCCATAACGGAAATCAAAGAACTAGAAAATACGATCTACAATGTCGTAAAAATGCATTGGCTTTAAAAGATTTAAAAAAAAACAACAACAGTTGACTTATAACGCAAAAATGGTGCAGTGAGAAATTCGTCATATTTTTAAAGTATTATTGGAAAATTACTCCTCTCAGCAGGTCATTTTGTTGTAAATAACGTGAAAACATAATGCACATACAGTGTTTAGCACTAACATCAACGAATTTCTCTTTGGTATTCATCATGACACTGCAGATATCTGGATCCTTTCAATGAACCACGTGTTTTATGCGTGAGAGAGAGGGATCTGTGGTGGGGTTGCAAAACGACTCACTGGTCTTCCTCAAGCGGCGTCGAAGACCTGGCGCTAGATATAAAGAATGGGGGACTAATTGGACGCATCCATTATCCTTATTACCAGCTCCATCCACTAAGAGCTGCACTGCAAGGGCTGCTCTAGTGTGATTCGACGTGATGCTACAGAATCTGCGGACAAAGGCACTTCGCTAGGATTGATGGATGGTGAGGAACCTTACATTAACCTTTGATTTACGTTGCGTTCCTGGTCTCCCAAGGATCAGGGTAGAAGTACATACTGAAGAGTGAAGGCATCAACAACACGCTCAATTTGTTTCCTAAAAATATTAAAAAGAATTCAAGGACGTTTCAAGTGCAAGGGCACACGCACGCATACATACGTCTGACTAATTTGAGGCCAAACCTATTAGGTGGATGTGGAGAGAGGGACGAAAAAGAAGAATGAATATGCAATTACCTTCAATGTCTCGAGCACTTAAGGTGGCTTAACTCTTAAATCACTAATGATTCGTCTTCCAATAGTTCAGATGGCTCTAAATTTAATCAGACCAAAATAAGGACCACTAAATTCTGCGATTGCTCTGATAAAATTTTCAAACACTGAAACTGGAAAATATATGCCCTCGTTTGGAAACGGCTTAAAGCTCTATTGAAAATACATATTCCGCAAACATTTCTGCGTACTTAGTTCACGGACAGCATATCAGGAAATACAGCTTTTCTGAGCCCTTCTTGAAACAAGTCTGACAATGCCTCGCTATAGATATTGCTTAAACCATCTGTTTGCATCGAGTAAAATTCCAATCTGCAATTGATCCATTTTTAGTTCCACTGCTGCAAGACTCTAGGAGCATTCTGCGATCTAAATCTTGCAATGATGTGGATCAATGAGTCAACCCAAAGGAATTTTGTGGTGACTGACGAGAAAACAAAATAAATCTACCAACTGTTCCAAAATGGAACAGACCGAACATCAAATGGAACTGAAAGACTGATACCAAGTTAAGACCGAACAACTTATTGAGAAAATAAAACTTCCACCCATTCAAGTTCATTTTGCCATCTCTTCGTTTCAGTCGTGGGAACACATAAAATCTCGTGAGGTTTAAGTCAACCAAGAGTTGGAAGAGGTTGAAAGCGAGCCCTTTTGAATGCACTGGAATTGATCATCTAGGTACCAGCAGGAAACACACCGACTGAAGAATCGGGATTTAATTTGAAATTTTCTTACAAAAGAATTAAAATGAAACGACCTCGCCCAGATTAAACGAATGAGAGCGGCAAGATTGTGGACCAAACGGCGCGTCTGAAACGGGAGAATCCAGATATTTTGGATATTCGGTGCAAAGTTCCTTCGCCAAGAGATATTGGAACAAGTTTTGGGCACTATTGCTCTCAGGGTTAGCACTTTAATTAGACTCTAAAAGTTCCAGAGCCTATTTCTCGAATGGAGGTCATTCGAGTTGGAGGACAAGCACAAGTGTGCATTTAAACCGTTCCCTCTGACCCGCGAAGGGTTTCCAATCAACTTTGTGGACCATAAAATCGCACCCCCGTTTGGTCCTCTTTGGTTATATTTACCATAAATCAGTCCGTGCGTCATTGCCGCTCGAGCCAGTATGAAATATTTTGATCGATCGCATATTCTTTTGACTCCAATAGAGAGAACAAGGGTCTTAAAGGGGTTAAAGACACAAAAAAATGAAGACTTGAAACAATGGGCGTGAGCTAACTTTAATTTATGAAAAATATGCTCTTTTTTTCTGAGCAACTTACGTTTATTTCAATTAAGGGCGAGACAATGAGAAATTTGTTTTTATAAATAAAAAAAGAAAAAAAGATGTTAATGATTTAATTTTGCTTTCTTGTTTATCCCTCAAACCATTTCGTATAAAAACTCAATTTTCCAAATTGATTGTCCTAGGTCGAGTTATCCATTGACTCGAATTATCCTGGAACGATTGAAATTGGACCCAAAAACGAAATGAAAGTGGGTCACACGAGCAAGAAAAATGAAATGAATTTCACAGTATATGTAGTCAGATCATTTTTACCCACATTTTTGACCAAGACCTACAATTTTTTCATTGAAACGCCCTTCACCATATGAATGTATTAAAATTGCAAAAGGATAAAACAAACCTCGGCTATAAATTCATTCAAAGAAGACCTTCTCTATAAGATCCTCATGTCATTTGATTTTTGTTATGTTATCCAATAATTTACCACTTACTAAAGGACGAAAAAAACGAGAGTAGAGCATCTCTTCATTTTTCCCGGTTCCTTAGACAAGCGTGCGATTTTTTGATATCCTACAAAATTAAGAAGTCTCAAAGCTCTCTTTCATTACTGGCATTTGTTTCAAAACAGACAGATGTCTTTGTAATTGCCTTTTTCTACTGAAATCGAGGATCCTACCATTACAGCCAGGCCCCACCCACGCTCAAAGCCTAGTCTTTGAAGAGCTAATGGCCGAGTTGAGCATTTGGATGGGGCCTTTGAACTCGGCGTGCTTTGGCCCTGGCCTTGGCAATATTGGACAGTCTGATTTCAGTGCATTCAAGCGAATAGACAAATAAGAGAAGAGCGGTTGAGCTCTTGTCCTTGAATCCCTGGATTGCACGGAACCCGCTTTTCAACACTGTTATGTTCGAGCCAGTTTGTGACAGTTGGGCAGACCCTTTGATCTTCAGTTATTTTGCGAGTCGCTTTTAGGACTAAGTGGAAAAGGGATCGAATCCTGACAAATAAAGACTAAGTTATTGCAATTCCAAGACAATTAATTAAGGTAAACCAGATTTAAACGCGGTTTTGATATACAATATTATGCAATAAGTTGCATAATATTCATTGCCTTCATTTTTTTTCCGAATCACAGGGTCAATGTCTATTTCAAATTGGTTCTCCGAATAAGGGTGTTGTGATTGGCATCTAAAAGTTTCCTGTTTGAGAAAGGTCGGGGAGAAGAATCGAATCGAAGTGGGGACCTCTCTCGCACTAGGTAATTGCACTGACCACTACGCCACGCCTTCGATTTGATTTGAATCGATTGTTGATTTGTCCATTTTCAGAAAATCACGTTAACTCTTTCGACGAAATGTTACCAACTATGTTGAATTTCATCCGATTTTTTATACCGACTTCGATCTGGTGTATTTATGTCAAACAAGATGGAGGGTTTTTATTTAGTGGCACTTGGGCTTATCATTTAAACAGTTGAGTTGAAAGGTTACGAATTTACTAGTGATTATCATTGGATGTGAAAAAAGCACTCTGTGGTGATTTAGGCAATTTTCCACAAAACATGCCTTCAATAGGACGATCATTGATCAATATCCGAAAGATCATCAGTTGCGATGTCACCTGTATGAATAAGTTATTTTGCCCTACAATACAAAAATGTCTCAACATAAGAACTGGAAAAATTATAACTTTGCTCAGACTAACTTCAATCATAGACCACTGGATTTCAATGGGCCAAGCCTCAATAACTCTTTAAAAAATGGTGTCTAGTCTGAAGGACCTTTTATCGAAAACATCCAAATCTTAATTCTTCTCAGGTTGATTTTTAACAATCTTCGTGTCTATGTCCGAATCCGACGTGAAAGAAATATGGCTCAGTGCTACCTCTTCACCTGACGACACGGCCAACTTATCGACATCGCTCAATTGAAAAGTGGAAAAATCCGTGATGGTTATGGCAGGAACTTCTTCGACCTGCCGCACTTCATCGGCTACAAGATCAGGCAATTGGGCTAATGTGTCTTCAGAGGACTTGGCCGAGGACTCCACGCCCACTGGACGAGCTTTTTGCAATCTAGGCATCTCCATTGAGGCCAATTTGGATTTAATATCGGCCAGAGCGGCAGACCCACTGGATCCACTTGAACTAGACTTGTTGATCCCGGTAACAGCAGCTTGCTCCTTCATCCGTCGCATCATGGAATGGGCCCAACTTAGTTTGAGATTCTGTAACATCTGATCGATATCTGGCGGGGTGGGATTGGAACCTAAAGTAGACGACGAGCTCATTGAACTCTCTTTGGTGGAGTTGGTTGAGGCGTCGGACAATTTGGCTGAAGGCCGCCCTGAATTGTGACTTGAAACCGGGCTGGATTTTGGATCACTCTGATGACTTGAAGTGCTTGAAGACAAAGGACCTCCGGATAACTCACCAAGAGATGGGTCACTTGATTGAGAGGATTGAGAGGATCGAGAGGATCGAAGATCTCGTTTTTGACGCCGCAAAGTCAGTTGCTCTTCCAAGGCTCGTTTTTGCTCTTCAAACGACTTTTGAAGCTCCTCGAGCGATATTTTCGTTTGAAACGCTATCTGGGCCTTGATATGCTTCTTCTTACCCATTCCCGAGTGTCTGGTCGTTGGTTGACCAGCATATGTCCCGTCCAGGTCATCCTGGAATCTCACAGTTTTCGAGGAGCTCGAGGATCCACCGGAGGAATTTTTCTGGCTGATTTCTGAGCACTGAGTGTGCAGGATCGAGGCAGGCGTGCTGGCTACAAATCCGGAAGATGAGCTCAAAGAGGAAGGATTGATTGACGATTCCGAGATACTGAGGTCCCGGATCTCTTCTCGTTTCATGTCCAAGAGTTTCTCAATGTAGAAACGTAAGAGATTTTGGTTCGGATCCGAAACGGCCGACGTCTTAAGTCGACCGATGAGCGAGTGAATGGCGTCCGCTTGATCTGTTGATTCAGGGACATCGCGAGAATTGGTCACGGGTCCAGGCTGAAGCGGTCCCGAGATGAAACGTTCTTTGGTGATATCCGTAGATGTATTTGACGAATAACTGGAACTGAACTCGGCCACCCGAACTTGTAGCTCCAATTTGCCGGGTTCGTTCAGAGGGAATCCGAGCACTTTGGACACGAAGTCTTGATCGGGATCCGCTTGAGTTTTGGCTCCTTGACCCCGCCCATCGACTGTCATGAGGTCACGACTTTGTTCCTGAGCTTTTATCAACAATTCGCGCAACTCTTCAAACTCTCGCTCAGAATCATCACTCTCTCGCGGATTGGGAGCCTGAAACGCCGAATTCGGCCCACCCAAGGTCACCGTTAGGCGGCTAGGGGGCGTGGTAGTACTTGTACTCGAATTGGATTGATTTGATGTTTCGGCAGAGCTACTGTTACTAGTACTCGAAGGTCCTCGAACGGGAACTGTATCCAAGTCCGAGCGATCATTACATTTGGAGGAGGAGGAGGAGGAGGAGGGCGATGGATCAATATTGAAAGATACTTCTCGATTCCTTTGCCGGTCTTGTTCATCTTGCTTTCGAAGTTCCTTGATCAGTTTGGCTTGCTCGTGCTCGAATTCTGGGGCTTTGAAGTGAACTCGCCGCTCCGTGGGTCGTTGAGCCTCGATGGCGGCCTCGAGACCGTTGATATCAACCTCACTCAAGGGCACGCGTCGAACTCGTCCCGATTGAGGCCGATGGGGAAAGTCTTGCACCAGAGTTTGTCGCGGCACGATTTTGGAGCGAATCGAATGCCGATCCGGTTCAATCTCGATCATGGCCAAAGGCTCTTGGCCTTTGCTCGGTAAAATCTGGCGTCTCAAATCGGCCGCACGGAGCTTTTCCGTTAACAAAGCGGCTTTTTTCAGCTCTCGCCGGCCTTCCACGTGTTTTTCGGCCCATTGCTGGTTTTTCAACTCGCGCTGGAGGGCTTTCCGACCTCGAGCGTCGGCTTTTTGAGCCTCCAACCGCATTTGCAAGGCTTTGAACCGTTGATATTCTTCCTCTCGTTGGACTTCTTCAAATCCGACTCCGATATCGCGCAAGCATTGGCGATACTCCTCCTCCAAAGTGGTCAATTCCACCATTTTTTCTTGTCGATATCGCTCCAACTCTTGTTGAGCCACTTTGGCCACAGACTTCTCCCTCTCATGTTGGACCCGTAATCGGACGATTCGGGCGTGTTCTTTGGCCTGAATCCGCACCTGTCGCCATCGCTCCTTGCGGCGATCCAATTTTTCGTCGTGGAGAATCCGGTCCAATTCCGAGGAGTGCAGGGGCAGACGACCAACGTGTTGACCACGTGGTTTATGATAACTACGAAGGCCACGAGGTCGGCGTCCACATTTAATCGGACTCATTGTTATCTCTGACAGGTTTTTTCCAGACCATGTCCAACACTTCGTTCAACTTGAATTTTGGAATTGTCAGTTTTGAAATGCGGAGGGCCAATCAGTGTTGCTATTTCGGAGGATGGTCATTGAAGTGAGAGTTCGATTATCAGAATGAATCTTAGAGACCTATGCAACAGATTCAATATCTAGCTTGAAGTTCTGAGTAATAAGGAGGATAAGGTATTTGTTGGATGTACTCTCAAGGAGTTTTTGTAGTTGCATTCAAAATAATGAAATTGCAATAATCAGTTCCTTTTTTTCGAAAAAGAAACTGTAATATCTCCTTATATTTTATAATGGTGTAATTGTAACTACCCATATCACCCAAAAATTACTCGTAACACGTTCCCTTTTCATGCTCCAGGGTGGCATATGATTATCGTTTCTCTCTTAGTAACTAAAGAAACATTTGTTTTAGATATGAAATATCTTGATAAGGTTTATTCCGTACAAAGGTAAAACAGTGAATATCAATACTCGGTAATTATCCTCATAAAAAAGCCTGAAAATTGGGGAGAAATTTGAAATATTGAATTGAATTCCATCAAAGATTTTCAATTTGAAACGTTTTCAAAAACGGTTTCAAAGAACAGTGAAAAAATAAAATTGCGGTTAACAAACCCGTTTTCTTAGCGCTGATTATTCAAAAAACCAAAATCGTTTTTGCAATTTAATAACCTAATTTATGATAGCTTAACAAAAAAAAACTGTTTGAGATAAAGCAGTTCATTAGCGTAACATGTGGGCACGAAATCTTCAAATTTTAGGACTGTTTGATGCAAAAAAAAAACCCAAAAAAAAGCATGGTCTTGTTGTAACAAAAAAAAAACTGAAATACTGGTCATCTGATATATATGAAATGTAATTGTAGCGGGACGGCCATTATATGTTTTGACGAGTAATGATTATGTGATGGATAACACTTTTTGGCCGAAGCAATTGTAACTGTAATCCGTTCCTTTGTTGAGGAACGGCTAACGTCCTTCTTACATTTCCGATCATTTTTAAACTAAAGCTGGTATTGTCAAGATTGATGATACAATGGCAAGCCTGCGTGTTCGAGTGCGGTGATTTTGAAAACGCACGCCGGGAAATTCCTGAACTTCAAAATCAAAACAAACCATCAAAAAAAAACATGAGAAGATAGACCGTAAATCATGTCCGGATTGTCCACGTTGAAGGCCAGACTCAAGGCCGGAATTGCCCACGCTCAATCCCTCAATCCAGATCCACCCGCGCGGAGTGAAGATGAAGAGTTCCAAGAGATCTACTGCCGCATGAAAGGGATATCCTTGAATTCTCCCGGTCCCGCCGCTCCTGCCGTACCCGTATTCTTTCACTCCGTTCCGTCCGAAGACGACGCTCTTCGACTCAAGTTAAGAGAGGAAGCGCGCGCCGAGTTTCTGCAACGTCGCTCGAAATCGTTGCTCGATAATGAGGAGCTCAAGGGTCTCTGGACACTTTTGGATGCTAATGCCACGCCCACTCCCAAGGAACTACCCGGTCCGGTCTCGATGGCCACCGGGAGCGGTGTGGTAGAATCTGAGCAAATGATTGGCTACGAGGCTTTTCAAAAAGTGGCCAAGTTGGCCGGTCCCAAATGTCAGCCGTTTTTTTCTCCTGTGGTGTTTGCCAAATTGCTCCACCAAGACCCGCATGGCCGCATTTCAGTCATGGCCTTTTTTAACTATGTCATGCGAAAGGTGTGGCTACATCAGACTCGGATTGGATTGTCATTGTACGATGTGACAGGACAAGGGTGAGTGCGGATCTGACTTGCCTTTTTTAAAGATTTTCTTTAGGAAGTACGCTTTAAAATTAACCATGTACCCCAGAAGAATCACAAGAAAGCTAGACGAAAATTTGCATCGAAATCTAGAGGATTGGGCTCAAAAGTGTAAACCTTGACATTCACTACAATTGATTCTGAATTCTGGTTGAGGAAGAAGCTCATGGATACTTTTGAAGATGTATTGTTAAAGATAACTTTTGCACCTCCATTAAATACTGCATTCTGCATTGTCCCAATCTTCTTGGTCTGTTGGAATATAGTAGTAGTTTCTGATTCTCACACTATTACTGCTTGCCTTTTTGACAAAAGCTCAAGCTTTTCCTAAAAATGTCAGTGGAACCTCAATACTTTACACACAAAAGAGCAATTATAAACACATCTGCATTTTAGCCCAGGTTTCTTTCCCCCCTGAGAGATAATTAAGATAAAGCACGTAGAGGAACCAAATTTGATCTAGAAACCTGCATGGTTTAGGGTATTAATTTGGGGGTCCAAGTAGGGAGACAACATTGAGGCCTTTTGATTTCAAAGATTTTGAAATAATGAAATATATTGAAGCCTTTGGTATTTGGTTCAAACTTATGCAAAATAAGTTTAATGTTGACTTTTTGCGTGTCTCTTTTGCTTTCAAACAGGCTTATACCTGTGCGTATGAGAATTTTTGTCTTGTGAAAATAAATTATTTGGTGCTTTGATNTTATACCTGTGCGTATGAGAATTTTTGTCTTGTGAAAATAAATTATTTGGTGCTTTGATTTTTTTTTTTTGATTATTTGGCCCACGATTTTTTTTTTCCGAGCCCTTGTGATGGCTCTTATGATTGCAGTAAGCAATATTGATCCTCCAGCATACTTCATTTCAACATTAATTGAAGAAATTTGTATTTTTGGGTCCGGTTGGCTAAAAATATCGGATTAATAAAGTAGTTTTTTGATTAAACCTTCGCATGAAATTTAACACATCTCTGATTGTTGGAAGAGAAAAGTACATAAAAGAGTCAACGCATCTCTCCACCCAAAAGGCTGCTACATTCGGACTCTTCATCTTACTTTTCTCTTTTAAAAGAGTAATGTTTTTCAGCGAAAAATCGGTTTCAATGAAAATGGTGCTTGTATCAGAATTCTTCCTTTAACCGGAGTTTTTTTTCATGCCAAACATGCTATTGCTAATAATTCTGATCATTATTATATTTTTTAGCTTCTTACGGGAGCAAGATTTGGAAAACTACATCGCCGAATTGATACCCACACTGCCGCAATTGGACGGATTGGAAAAGAGCTTCCACAACTTTTACACGTGTACGGCCGTGCGAAAGTTCTTTTTCTTCCTGGACCCGCTCAGAACCGGACGAATTCGTATCCAGGACATCCTGGCTTGTAGCTTCTTGGACGAGCTGCTGGAGCTCCGAGACCAAGATCTGGCCAAAGATGTCCAAGAATCCAATTGGTTTTCGGCTCCCTCCTCGTTACGGGTCTACGGTAAGATCGATCAAAAGATTTCCGAAGGGCTCTCAAATACCAGGGCATTAGTAACGAAATTACAAGTACCGAAATTACAGTAATTCGTTCCTTTTCTTAAAAAAAGAACTGTAATTGTATTTGGGGTGCTAGGGTCGAAGGGGTAACCTCGCCCGGCCAGCCCGGAAGCTAGCCATCACATCATCCGTATAAAGTTCCGATAGGCAGTGTCGTAGTCCGTATCAGATTGGTTCTCCGTCTGTGGGCGTGGTTAGCGTCTAAAATTTTCCTTTAGAAAGGTGGGGGAGAAGAATTGAACTTGGGACCTCTCTCATGTAAGGAAACTGCGCTAACCACTGCACCACGTCTCCTCCCTAATTGCATTACATTTTGAAATTGTGCAATTGTAACGACCCAAAATCTACAAGAATTACTCGTTACTTGTACCTTTTTGCGCCTCCACAATGGCCTTTAATTTTTCGTTTATCTCGTGACAGCTAAAGAACCTTAAAGCTCAACAGAAATTGCCATTTTTACTAATTCCCTCTAGAATATTTTGATCGAAGAAAATTAGGGTTGAAAATTGTGTTTGCTCTTAACTGCTCTGAAGGTGCTATTGGTTTTGAATCTTGTTACATTCTCCATTTCTTTTGAGAAGAATGTTCTGGATGGGGTAAACCATAAAATATTGGTCATTTAAAATTTTAGTAAAAGTAATTGTAACGAGTAACGCCATTACATTTTTTCTAGTAATGGTCGTGTAACGAATTATTATTTTTGATAAATGTAACTGTAACTGTAATTCGTTCCTTTTATTGAGGAACGACCAATGCCCTGTCAAATACTGAATAGTTCTTTCTTTTTAAATCTTACCAGGCATCTATTTGAATCTGGATCAGGATCACAACGGGATGCTCTCCCGAAGCGAGTTGCTCAAATATGGCACCGGCACTTTGACCCCGGTTTTTATCGAGCGTGTTTTCCAAGAGTGTCTCACTTACGAGGGTGAGATGGACTACAAGACCTATTTGGACTTTGTGCTGGCCTTGGAGAATCGAAAAGAGCCCCAATCACTGCAGTACTTCTTTCGAATCCTGGATGTTCGACATGCAGGCTTCATCACTGCGTTTAACTTGAACTTCTTCTTTCGCGACATCTTGCAAGAAATGGAAAAGCACAACCAGGAACTCGTTCAGTTTGAGGATGTCAAGGATGAAATCTTCGATATGGTTCGACCCAAGGACCCGTTCAAAATCACACATCAAGATCTTGTTCAATGCGGCAACGGGGACACGGTCATCAGTATTCTCATCGATTTGAATGGCTTCTGGACTTACGAAAATCGCGAAGTTCTCGTGACGGACACACCGGATGAATCATCGGCCGAGGTTTGATTTCATCTATTTCTGTCTTTCCGGTTCGAAATTTTGTGGATGGATGTCTTTTAACTTGTCGTGTCAGTTTAATGCGTTCATATCCAATCATATACCAAGCCACCAACCTTATGGGTTTCAGAGGACATTAGGGGTCGCGGTGCCTTTAATGATATGGGCATGAGTTTGATATTATAAAGAAACTCATTCAAGACTCTAGTATCGTTTTGACATTTGACTCACTTTCCAGACGCCTAAATGTTTTAATCATATTTTGTTCAAAATATATTTGATCTTTCAAAAAGTCAACCTCTTTCCGACCTTCTATTTTCTCATGGACAATTGATTTCCTTCAAGTCGGCATACATGCCTCTGCTTGAATAAAAACAAAACCATGCTGTTCTATCTTGCTCCCCCCCCAACACACATACACACGCACTGAGATTCTACATAAATATATCGTTGAACCGTTTTAATATTCCCGATTCCAGCTGGTATGAAATTTTAGCAACAATCACAGAGAAGCCCTCGGAACTATCGCAATCATGTCCCGGTATCAGGGACCTAAACGTCAATACAAACCGTTCGACCTCTCCAGATTCGGTGATCCCGGTCCCATTGTCCACGCGCTCCCGCCCAGCGATGAAGGGCAAACCACACGTGAACCCGATGTGGGTATCTCCCAATACGCCCAAGCCGACTTGCCCGGATTCTCCGCCATCATCAAGCACCGATATTCGGACTTTAACGTCTTCGAAATCGACCCTCAGGGTCAGGTTGTGCGACTCCAATCGTTGACCCCGCCCGATTTGGACGCCAAGCCCAATATCGATTTTCAGGAGATGAAGCACTTGGATGTGCCCGAGGATGAGCGGAAGTTCTTCACTAGTTTGACGTGGTTGCGATTGGTTCAATTGGCCAAGAAGGCCTTGCTCAAGGAGGATACCATGCCTTCGGAGACGGTGTCGGTGGATGTGACCACGAGGACCAAAGAGGAACGCAAGCAAGTGCATCAGATTGTGCGGAAATACTTTCCGCATTTGCAGACCTTCACCGAAGACAAGACCATTGGCGATGAGTTGAAAAAGGTCATTTCCGTGTTGTTCAAGACCACCGGCGATCAGAAGAAGGCCGATGACCGAGAGTGGCCGCGAGAAAGACCCAAATTCCTACACTTTACCCTCTACAAAGAGGACTTGGACAGTATGCAAGCCTTCAATGCGTTGAGCAAATGTTTGGGCAAGAAGTACAAGTTCACGTTTGCGGGGACGAAAGACAAACGATCGAGGAGCACCCAACGGTGCGCCATCTCATTTGTCACGCCCAAACAGTTGATCTCGGCCGCCAAAAGGACATATTTCAATCAAGACCGGACAGCCTTGGCCGTGGGTGACTTCTCGTTTGAACGAAAAGCCATTCGATTGGGCGACCATCAAGGCAACCATTTCGCTTTGGTGCTCCGTCATGTGGACTCGCGTGAGAATGCCGAGAAAGGCCTCGAAGGCTTAAAGACCCACGGCTTCATCAACTATTTTGGACTTCAACGCTTTGGCAACTCCTGTGTCAAGACCTCGGATGTGGGCTTGGCCATAATTCGCGGCCAGTGGCAGGAAGCCATTGAGTTGATCTTGAAACCCCGGTCCAACGATCGCTTTCTGATGAAGCAGGCCAGGGAGTTCTGGTGGCAATACCGGAAGAGTGACATTGCCCTTCGAATTTTGGGGCATCACTCGCAATCCATCGAAGGTAGTGTCTTCAAAGGACTCAAGCTGAGCAATGAAAAGTTCGGTAGTGGGGCCATGAACTACGTCAACAAGAACTCCAGACTCATGTACGTTCATGCCTACCAATCTTTGGTGTGGAACAAGGCTGTTTCCAGACGAGTGAGCAAGCATGGTCTGAAAGTGGTCTTGGGTGATTTGTACCTGAAAGAAGAAGTGCCTGAAGTAACCAATGAGGAACCCATGGAAGATCAAGAAGTGTCAGCCCAAACAGAAAATGAGGATAAAGTCCCGTTGGTTGAAGCCAAGGATGAAAATGGAGTCAAGGACGGAAATGAAGCCAAGGATGAAAATGAAGCCAAGTTTGGTCGGAACAAGGTCAATGTGAGCATTGTGAGCCCAGAAAACATCAACGACGTGTCCATCCATGACGTAGTGATGCCCCTCCCGGGCAAAGATATCCAATACCCCGACAACGACATTAAAGACATGTACGAGGCCATTCTCAAGGAAGACGGACTGGATTTTGAGAGCTTTGAGAACTCTTCACGGGAATATTCATTGGGCGGAGACTACCGCAAGATAGTCGCACAGGCTGGCAATCTCCAATGGCGATTCATTCGTTACACGGATCCCAATAAAACGTTGGTTATATCGGATTATAACCGTGTCATGGGCTTGCCGGAGATCGCCGATGAAGAAGAAGGCCCCTATTTGGGCTTGATCCTCGAATTTTCACTCAAGACGTCCAACTACGCCACAATGGCCATCCGAGAGATTTCCCGGATCGATACGGGAAAAGAACAACAAGGCCAATTGACCGAACAGCACCAAACCCAGGATGAAGAGCGAAAACGGAAAGCGGATGAGCAAAAAGAAAATGGAGCAGGCCCGGTCAAAAAGATCAAAACGGATGACACGAAAGATGCGGAATCCACTCATTAGGTTCGTTTATTGTGTTCCAAAAAAATATGATTTATTTAACCATCGTACGTGTGGAGAATTGTAGTAGATTACTTCATTCATATGACTTGGCTGGTGTTATGTGCATCATCCTCATCCTCGGTGGCCTCGTAAGCCATGTTTTCGTAGGAATTCAATCGCTTGATCTTGTTGCGTTTGAAGCTGGCCGAGAGTTGGAGTTTGTTCCCGTAGGATTTGGATTTCTTCACACATACGGGTATCGCATTATTCGTACCATTTTCCAGTAGATTCGTCAAAGATTTGGCTCTCGTGCCTGGGTGCAGGTTGTCTGGCTCGAATGGATTGGAACCTTTCATTTTCAAGGACCGTTGAAGACTGCTGGCCTTCATTTGGGCCTTTTGAAAACCAGTCAGCCCAGGGGAGGGATTGTGTGGAGGTGCAATAGCTTCAGTGCCAGTTTGGGTCCGGGGAGGTTTGGGCACAGGATTGGGACTGCCATCCCGGATGAGTGCTTCCTCGGTATCCGACATGATATCGCAAACAAACGAGCTTTTGCTCACGAGTTGACCATCCAAAATGGTCCACACGTCTACGAAAGCGGGCAGGAAATCGGTGGTGACCTCGGCAAAGACCTCGCTGTAAGTGAAGCTTTCCTTGAGCTTGAGATCCACCGCATTGGCACGAGTGGCGGTCCATATTTGCTCATAGTATCGTTTCTCTTCGAAGCCAACGATTTCTACGATCTTCTCGTTGGGGAAGGTCGGATGATGGGGAAACGAGATCTCGAGGCCGTAGCAAAGTCTCAAGGACCGTGGTACGGGCATGATGTACAGGACAGCCAAGGGATCTTTCCAGGTGATTTCTAAGCCTTGGGGCGCATCTCGTACCGCTAAACGGAGGGGGCGCCAATTATTCTGAACGTCAATTTCCAAGGCCGCCAAAGTCTTCAGACCCACTCCTAGGCCGTGGCGGAAGGCCAGTAGATCCAAGATCAATCTGATATTCGGACTTGATACGTAAGGATTCAACGAGTCAAGAACCCTCTCTGACGATCTCTTTCGGAATGGAGGCGATGGGACGGAGCGACCTCGAATCACATCGATCTTGTTCACGGCCTCCGAATAGGACTTCATCAATTTTCCCCAAAGAGTAGCTCCAATTACAACATGTGTCCAAAGACTGGCAAACATGAGAAGAATCACTTGCGATACCAACAAAATCTCCAAGAGAAACGAAATTAGGAGATGCTCTAGAAAGAAGTATTGAGATGAAATAGCTTTTGACAAGTTTTGTACGAACTTTTTATCAGTTCTCGTCTCACCCGGTTTTCCGTTTCGTATGAGTGAATGGTAGTAGATACTCAAAGCCGAAAGCACGATGAACATGCTCAGTCGAATGGCATTCCACGAATGAAACATTATCACCATCCAAATTTGGCCTTGGGATCGATGAAGTGTGTTGGTAAAGACCAGATTGTTGCGGACTCTACGGTAGTACTGAAGATCTAATTGGACCTCCATCAGATGGCAGATAACCTGGACCACGTGAGCATTGTAGAACAACCTAGAGCGTCAATGAAGTCTGCATACATCTGCCTATGTCTCATTGGTCTTGAGACATTTTTTGCCAACCTGTCATAGGCCAAGTTGAGGAATCCGACGACCAAGCAAAGACCGATCAAGGCCAGAAGAAACCCTTGGGGTTGGGAGCGATGAATCCAGAACGTCTTGGGATGACCGATGACTCTGATTGGGGATGTCAGATCGGGGTTGGGATCAAATAGACTATCCGAAAATCTTTCCAAACCGAAGACTTCGTAACTTGAGTTATTCTCCAAGAAGGAGTCCAAGTCCTCGGTAAAGTTGAAGTCCAACGACGAATCAATCATCAAAGTGTCGTTCACTCCCAAAACGACTTCCCTCTTTAACGGCACGGATGTAGCGTATAAATAGCAACCTAAAAGGAATCAATCATTTTCCTAATTATTGTTCTTAATAAACCCAACTAATATGGTTTTCATGTCAACAAGATGGATGCTTTGATTTTAGTTTTCTGATCAGGATACTGCATCAAAATATATTCGATTCTCGATCAGCCATATTTTGCTGGTTGTGCGCTTGCGATGATAAATATTTTTTTCGAAAGGATAAAGATGTTCAGGGAAGTCTAATAATATAGTAGAAGATTTAGTAAAATCAACCTGAGGAACGCCTTTGTGAGCTAGAGCGCCGAATGACTTACTGGTCAGGATGGTCAAGGCCAGAGTGTAAAATAGAAGCATGTCCCACCATGGTTGAAGGATGGCCGCAGCCTTCTTCTGGCTCAAAATCATGGTCCTCACTTCACTGGGCGAGCTCCATTGTTCAGCAAGGTGCGAATCCTCTTTGAGTGAGTGGACCGACGACGGAAACTGAACCGAGAAACACGAGAAACAACTAATTTCGACCAGGGAGGAGGAGGAGGAAGAGGAGGAGGAGGACAAGTGAATTGCCAAAGGCTCACTCACACTCAAAATGATGAGGGGTATCAAATTTACAGCGATAACACCATCATGCTCAAACTAGTAATCGAATCAAGCCAACTATCCCCCCTCTGTATACCTTACCTGAGTAATACTACCAAACAAGTATAAGGCAATTTCGTACGAGATCACCTTTTACGTAAAGTAGGCACGGATATATTCACGAGCCTCTCATGCGTGCAGACTCACTAGTCCTGAACATTGAGATGGAAGAAGGTAGGACAAAAAAAAAATCTTGCATTTCCGTTTCATCTGGAACTCGCCAGGAAATGAACAAATGCCCATCTCAATGGTGTCTCTACACAGGATGTATTGTTTTATTTCTGGTAAAAGACTGTTTGTTAGAACAAACAATCGCTGTGTCTCATACAGAGGTTTGTGGGGAAATAACTAATATAACAAAACCGTTGGTTTGCATGGATATTAATATATTTAAGCATTGGAAATTGAAAAGTAGATGCAGGATCGATAATAGCTTGAAACAAAAGGGATGGAGCATCCGTTGATTCCTTTGCCTTTGAAGGTATTTCCAGAGTCAACATCATAAATCCGTGTTTTTCTTCATGTTACCATCGGTGCCCTTTCTGAACTTTGATAATCATTTTGATTCGAGTATCAGGGCTTGAAGTTTCTATGTCCAGGCCTCAGTGGAGGTAACATCTTCGGCAGAGGCCACGGGTTCGTCCTCGATTCCCAGAGCTTTCAGAACCTCGGCGTTGCTGACATGATCAGGGGCGTCCTGTTGTACATAAGTGAGAAGAGTCTGGGTTCCTCCTACCTCAACCACCAAGGCTCCTCCGTTTTGAAAGCCATCCCCTTTCATATTCCCACCCAAATTTAGCTTCTTGGCCTAGACAAGAGATCAAGAAAGGATGACGAAGTTAGATTCAGAATGACGGAGATAACGTTCTGGAACTTACCCTTGCCGCAAAATCCCTGGCCTTCTTGGCCAATACGGCGGGGAAAAGGCCCAATAAGCTCATTCGCTTGAATCCCAAGGCACTGTAGCTCTTCTTCTCCATGTCAATAAAGAGCTCTGAAATGGATCAACACAGGCAGGCTTTGGTGCAGAATCGGATTGACATTTGACTGGAAACTCACCGCCACCAAAGAATTTCCCTTGGATGAATTCGTCCACGCCCAAAGGCTCAAGACCGACGCCAATGAGACGGACATTGTTCTTGGCGAAGATTGGCAGCAGGGAGGAGATCTCTCGGGCTGCCAACCGACAGAAAGGTCACCCAAATCGACGGAAGAACACAATCACACAACGATGCTCTTTCCACAACTCACCAAAGGTGACATCCTGTCAATGAAACGCGGGTTAGAGGTTAGAAGTGAGAAGACAAGTTCAAGATGCTTCTTACCGGTCCATCCGGAGCAGTTTTGATGGCATTCTTGGCGATCTTATCGGCCATGTTACTTCCAAAAATTGGTGCTAGTTCTGGTAATGGGGCTAATCATCCAGGTCTTTATCTCACAATTATGAAACTTCGCTCTCTTGCATGCATGATTAACAATTCATAGCCTTAAACCGCACGCGAACAGTTGATCGGCTTGAGCGCAGTCAAAGTGACATGCACTGTGGCCTCCACCCTGTACATCACAATACATCAATTTACAGGGTGCCCGAGAACATTGAATCCCAGTCCCTGTCAAGTAGCAAACACAATTAAAGCGCTAATAAGGTCGGATAGAAATTTATTAGACAACATATTGCAATGTTCTTTCATAGTAGTGTCGGATCAAGCCATGAAGAGGTCATTTAAATGAGGGCATACGTTGGTATTGCTCGAAAGAAGATTGTATTATCATTGGCTATAGATGACCGATGTCAGACCAAGGCCACTTTGCCGATGGGATTCATTTCATAGCGCGAAGATTTCCTCGAGGGATCGAAGTTGGGCTCATAGTCCAGATGGTTGTTATCATCTTCGTCCAAAGTGAATCTCATGTGTCTGGCCAGATACTCGAGGGTGGCCTTGAAACGGGTCGTTTCGAGGTTCTTGGCCAATTGCACCAGGACAAACCAGTCTCCGTAATCAGCCAAGCGAATCACGGTCCGGATCAAATGTTTGGGTGTTCGAGGTGAGAATCCCCGGAGAACTAGTAGACGAGGAACCGAGCTCAAGAACACGATGATTTCGAAGATGAAATGGAGCAAGGTGAAGAGGAACAGGAATAACATCCAAAACCATAATATCAAGAAGATCTTCTCGTTGATCACGTTCAAGGGCATCACACAGACTGCCTGGACCTTTTGGAAGCTGCCCGAGGACGAGAATTCGGACCAAGTACATTTGGTGATCCGGGGAAAGAACTTGGACATTGGGTGAATGGCATCAGAGGTGGAGTCGTGTTGGAGTACTTGGGATCCGTAAGCGATGAACGCTCCTCCCAGAAACGAATCCATGAGATAGATTTGTAGAAATACGTTGACAAACGCCAAGCATTCGCATAAGAAGTACTTTAGGACCAAACATGAGAACGAGCCGTAATGAGTGAAAAGGAATTCTCCCAGAGCATTGGGCTTGTTCTCGTCCTGCTCGTCGGCCAACTTGACCATGTTGGCGATCCGTCCGTTTTCGGCATGTTTCCAGATCTTGTACGGCATATAGAAGAACAGAGCTTGGAAGAACAAGACAAAGCACACCCATTGATAGTAGGTGTGACGGAGGATCGTATCGTCTTCGTCCATCGAAGGTGTGCCTATCATCCCGGGATGAGTCATCATCTTCACATCGTCGGAATCCACGGTCGATGTGCCATGGGTCCAACAAAACGTGTCCAAGACCGCCGAGGGCACTTGAGACTTGTGGGCGTAGCAATGGATGGGCCCCCCAAAGAACTGGGTGGCAGTGGAGAAGAGCGAAGCAGCCAAGAGGGCGTAGGCTGTTACACGATGGAGAGAAAACGTAGTTGACACAGTATTCACATGTTCGTGGGAGTGGCTTAGCCCGCCCTTTAAAGAGGATAGTAAACCGATCAAGGACATCCTCCCAGGTGGTTTTCGAATTTTTTCCACTGTCGCTCAACTAGAAATTCGGTCAGATGCTTGATTTGATGCTAGGCAAGTTCGTTGTACGAGCATGAGTTGAGAGGGAAAATTAACCGGTTTACGACGAAACCTCGTTGGAAGTGTAAAAATTGCGCCAAAAGTTGAGGTGAAATATTGAGTGGAGTGGATTTCCTTTAAAATATATACAGGTTACGTTTATTCAATCATGAGGAGAGGTTCTTGGTAATGCCCCGTAACAATCCTTTGTACAGTATTCATCATGGCTGGGTTTTCTGTTCCCGATAGGCGAACGTTGAGTTTGATATCGGGTATTTCTTGGAATTAGCTGACAATTCTTCCTGATTCTGACCATGGGAGTGTTCAGGGGAGAATGGTAACAAAATCATAGGGTTACTCGTATATGAACGAACGGGAAAAAAATGTTAGAATGAGAATTCGTAAAAACAAGGCAAGCATGTAATGGGGTAATGCAGTCTTCTGACATTGGAACCGTTTAACAAAGGGGCACGTGGGACAGACAGCAGTAGATAAGTTACATGAAATGGGAACGTTAGGGCATGGGCGGGTCAGTCATGTTGTCCTCCGGTAAAGTTGTAATTAATCACACTATCCGGACTAGCGATTCCAGTATTGCGAAGGTCTGATTGCGGCACCCGCGAGAACGAGTGGCTGCCGTTGTTGATCACGATGGGTGCGTTCACTTCCATGGACGAATCCATTTGATCGGGTGGAAAATCGTTGAAGGACGCGCTCGGGTGCATCTCGTCGGCATCGAAGTCGTCGACCTGCAATGAATCACGAAGGGGGTATGTTGAATGATAAGATCCATAAATTATTAATTATTACCTGGGCCTTGTAGGAGAACAAGACTTGCGGCTGAGCCACGCTGAAGAAGGCTCGCAAGAAAGTGAAGTAGATAACGGGCGGCAAGGTCGTGAAGTAGAAAAACGTAGTCAAATTGACGACACACAGACCATTGGACTGACCCACGTACACCAACAGACTGCCTGCCGTCTGAGCCGCATTCAAGATGAGAAGATAACCCACGTATTGGTAGAAAGAACGCTTCTGCGGCAATGTCACGAATCGACGGCACGGTAAGAAGGGCAACAGCAACACGAACATGTAAGTCAGCGTGAACAGAGCCGAGCTCAAAAGCCAAAAGAGCATGCCCCCATGGCCAAAGAGATTCGTTTGAGTCTTGGCCACGTGGAAGTTCGCATCCGGATGCCACAACTCCAGTACGGTCTGAGTGAACGAAAAAATGAACGAGATCACGAAGCTCACCACCACTACTCTCCGGATGCCTCTTTGAGAGTCCAGATGACCGGATCCCAAGCCAAATACCAACACGGACATCTCCGTGGCCAGTAAGGAGAAACGCAGAACAATCCACAGTACCTTATCCGTGGTGTCGCCGGTGGATGTGGCGGCAGACAGACTCATACTGACCAAGCATCGAACCACAGACACGACGGCACACACCAGTACTAGCCCGTAGAAGGCCGTGAAGATGGGTGTGTTGGTGGCTCTCAGTTTGAGACGAGCATATGGCAATCGAATAAGTAAGAAGCTCAAGAACAGAACGTTGGGAACCAAGATCAATAGGTCCCAAAGCCTGACCCCTGAGACTTCGCCTAAAGCGCAGTACAAGATCTTCTTGCAAAAATGCGAATCATCAATGGGAGTTGCCGATGGATTGAAGAAAGGATCCTCTTGGAAGGAATCAAAGGAATGATCCACTGTGACCTGGGACGAATCATTGCTCTGGACCAAGCTATCCAAACCGTGGTTCACCTCCTCCAAGAGCTCCTCTCCCACGTCCATGACGACGATTGGCGATGATTTGGCAAATTGGACAGAAAAATAGCAGAACTGGCCGTCTTATCAAGTTCTGCCAGGAGGAACGAAGAGTTGCAGAGTGATTAGAATAAGTTGCACTTGACGACAGACCCACTTGATGAGGTTGATTTATTCAGTCGTGGACTTCAAGGCCACGCCAGTCAGTCTTGTCGCTCAATTGAAAAGGGCGTTTCTAAAGAACCCTCCACTGAGAGGGTGAACAGAGGAGCACAGGAAAATGTGGAAATCACTCTTGAGGGTCTTCCGTGAAATCAGGTAGCTGTCTGCAAGCGTAACGACCACCACGGCGAGCTCGCATATGTCTTGGTTTCTCCACAGAACACAAAGCAAGCAAGCAAGCATGCACAAAGTGCATTAGTACAAATCCCATTGTGGCCTCAAAAATAGCCGATCCGTTGGTCAGAATGGCGTTTCTAGAGAGCCAATTTGTCTTTTGAGATGGTTTGGGAGTGCTTAGGAGCTACAAGACGTGACGTATTAGGTCAAATCAGGCTTGAGCTGGCTTATTGTTAACGTCTTTGGCAACACTACATGATCTGCTTTCTTTCGTTTTGATGCTGAGATTTATCAGTTGCGTTTTTTTAAATGCAGGCACTGTGCTTGTTTCGTTGCCATCAAATCCATTTATGATAGCAGTGGCTGTGTTAACAAATCAAAATATAATCAACACTCCATGTCTGGGAATTGTTCAGTTTAACCAATATTCTGCTTGAAGGAAATAGAAAGAATATCTAAATTAAAAACAATAATCTACTTGTTACGGTTCGTAATTCTGGAAGAATGGGTGCCTATTGATTCATTACATCTCGTAAGGACTTTTGGACCAAAGCATTTTATGGAAGCACTGAACGGAGAGCTTTTGAGGGGAAAGGAAGAATTGCCTCAGAGTGACCATCTCACTCCACTAAATAGATAAAGCCCCCCAAAAGTAATCCTCAAATACCCATGCATGAAATCACAAATAAAATACAGCTATTTGATGCAATATACCTGCTTATCCCGAGTTTACTTGTCTTCTGATACCTGTGCATGTGGGAAAAGGGCTTTAGATTGGAAACCTCCTGCTCCGATTCGTCATTCACAGTCATGAGTGTGATCCATAACCAAGGCAAGTGTCATGCGCTTTCAACAGATCTAGAGTCAAATAATCTTGAAAATTTCAACATTCATGGCTCTTTGTAATTCCTCTGTGCATTGACAAGCCTTAAGAATCTTAAGATACATATTCAAGTTCCGACCAAACTCACTCCTAAGACTCCATGTCGTGCATGACGTCATAAGTGAGACATGTTTATTTGTTGACATTGAAGTTCAATTGCAACCTCTCTCTACTACTTGGTTTTCTTGTGACCAAGACCCGGACTAAGTTTACCGGCTTTTAAACCGCCTCTCTCTAACCTTATGGGTTAATGTTCCGATTGATAGGAACATGCTTTGGACCCGATTATGTCGAATAGGACCCAGTCACAGACTGAAGTGTTGGACTTATCTAGCAATTCCCAAAACTTTGTGCTCTCATAGTTCATCCATTCAACCCAAGGAAGGTAAGTGCTACCTATTAACTTTGGGTTGTTGTTTTCTAAGCCAAATATTTCTGTAATCTTTGACTTGAACGTGCCAAAGAAAAGATGATTGTCTCTAAAGACTTTTTGCTACTTCGGGCCATTTATAAATGATCGGGTGTTTTTGTTCAAATTTCCTGAAAATCCACGGCTTTTGTGTCTGAACTATTCGAACAATTGACTTTTTCCTGTCAACATGTTATACCAATGGCCATCGATATTGATGCTAAAACATGTAATGAAATCCATTGTTTATGCAATTTGCATTTTTACTTTGAGAGTACTTCAAAACAAAAAAAAAAACAGCAACGTTCTTCTTCGAATGTTTTTGTTTAAACATTTAGCTCATTTTAAAATTCTTGAAAAAATAATTGGCCTGTTTTTCGAGTAAAAGTTCGTAAAATATTTAGCCTCTAAAACTTAAATATTCTCAGAGCATCTGACTATCACGAATATTTAGTAAGTCTTCAAGTAAAATGGAAGTGATATTTCACCAAATAGTTCAAGCCACCATGTGATTCATCAGGTTGTTGCATAATTTTGGCTTTGATGAATAAGATACGCCTGCTCTAGCCAAGGCTAAGATATCGTTTTATAGATGCACTGCGAAATGACACATTGGATGTCGAATCAACGGGATTACAGAGCAAGAGCTGTTGATAAAAAACTGAACCTCTATTCACATGTTGTTGATTGAAGGGTTATCACGACTCATTGGTTCCATGATTAAGATGTTCTTAATAAATAATCTCCAGGTTTATCCGGTCCGTTTCCTTTGAAATATGACTCCAATGAAGTTGAATGTGGCTGGTATGATTGGTGGAAAACCCGAGGTTACTTCCAACCCTGTCCCACTTCCGAGGAAGCTCCATTCACTTTGCTCTTACCTCCACCCAATGTGACAGGGATATTGCACTTGGGCCACGCCCTCAGTACCACCATCCAAGATGCCATTGTTCGACGGTAAGACGAATGTACTGATGAATATTTCTTGGTTAATCGACGGGTCCGATGTTGCAGGAAACGTATGCAAGGTTTCAATGTGAGTTGGATGCCGGGTAGTGATCATGCCGGAATTGCGACTCAGGTTGTAGTAGAGAAGATACTGGCCAAAAAAGGCGTGTCCCGACATGCCCTGGGTCGCGAAAAATTCTTGGACGAGGTCTGGAAGTGGAAGCACGAGAAAGGAGGCGTCATTTTTGAGCAATTGGCTCGTTTGGGCGCCTCCTTAGATTGGAATCGGACCACTTTCACCATGGACCAGGTTTGTAGGAATTATGTGGGAATGCTTGTGCAATCCATAAATGTTTCTCTTGACTAACGATAGAGTCATAGTGAGGCCGTGACCGAAGCTTTTGTCCGACTCTTTGACAAAGGATTGGTCTATCGAGCATTGGCTCCCATCAATTGGTCTCCTCAACTTCAATCGGCCATTTCCGATATCGAGGTCGACCATTTGAGTGTCGAAGAGAAGACCGCCATCCAAATCCCGGGATGTGACCAACCCGTGGAATTTGGCGTCATGTTCGATGTAGCTTATAAACTCGATGGTATGGTAAATTCATGCATCCATAATTAAAAGTGATTGACATCTTGATCTTGGGCAGGATCCGAGGAAGAGATCACTATTTCAACCACTCGTCCCGAAACAATTTTGGGGGACGTGGCGGTAGCCGTTCATCCCAATGATGAGCGTTATTCTCATTTGATTGGAAGACACTTAGTGCACCCATTTCGCTCAGACACAATCCCCATTATCGCCGATACCTACGTGGACCCTCAATTTGGAACGGGGGCACTGAAGATCACACCGGCTCATGATGCCAATGATTTTGAGATTGGGCGCCGCCATGACCTGCCTATCTTCGAAATTATGGACAGGAATGGCTCAATTGCCAACTCAAAATCCGACTTCGATGTGAGTTCGGTGCTTATCTTCATGGAAAAGAAGAACATCATTAAAAGTGATTGTAACTATCATTTCAAGGGCTTGTCCAGATTTGCTGCCCGTGAACGAATCATAGAAGAGCTGAAAACCCGAGACTTATTCCGCGGGTCAAAATCGCACAGTATGCAGATCCCAATATGCAGCCGCACCGGTGATGTAGTGGAAAAGTTAGTCCAACCTCAATGGTTTATAGATTGTGATCAGATGGCCGCCAATGCCATGAGTGTGGCCGCAGATGGACAACTTGTGTTCCATCCCACCTCATATCACAATGTTTGGAAGCATTGGTTGGAGAACATCAGGTGAATAAAAGTGCCTGAAGTTTTCACCCTTTTTTTAACTTTAGCACTGAATTCTTGTTGATGTTATGATCTCAGGGATTGGTGCGTTTCTCGGCAAGTTTGGTGGGGTCATCGGATCCCAGTATGGAAAGCCCATGTCAAGGGTCAAGAAGACCATTGGATCGCGGCGAGAAATGAATCCGAGGCCAGGACTAAGGCTGAAATTCACTTCCAGTCCAAAGAAGTTGTCTTAAGTCAAGAGGAAGATGTGCTGGATACCTGGTTCTCCTCGGCCATTCTGCCCTTTGCAAATCTGGGTTGGCCGCAAATGGTGATTGCCTTGTTTATTCCCTATCTCATATGATGTGTGGGATCAGGGATAGATTAGTTACTATATTTTCAGGAATCCAACGAGAAAGGATTCCCCAATTCGATGTTAGAAACAGGCCACGACATTCTGTTCTTTTGGGTGGCCAGAATGGTCATGTTGAGCTTGGAACTCACCTCGAAAGTTCCTTTTCCCGTAAGTCAAAATCTGAGACAGTCATCAGCAAAGACTCTTTGGCGGATTTTTAAATATTCAGGCGGTTTTTTTTGAACAAATCTAAAAAAAAAAAATTGGACGATTTCTTATTCAAATAGTCTTAAAATTCGACTTTTTCTCTCAATATGTTTCACTAATGAACATCGAAATTAAAGCCTGGTGCACATGTTCTAAATTTGTTGCCTTTTGATACTTGGAGGAGTCAGCATTTTTGGTGGACCTTTTGACTTGGGGAAATTATACCCTGCCTACAATGCGCCATTTTTGTAAGTTGATCTTAACTCCTTGTACAACTTTGAGATAGCTAACCTATCAAGTATACTTGTTGGCTTAGTACTTGATTAGCTCCTTTCCTGACAAAGTTTATTTTTTAAGCTATATGTTCGCAAAGTAAATGGTAAACAATTTATATTAAAAAACTACCTAGTGACTAAGGTTTTGTACTTTTTACCTGTTATTTGCAAGTGTTCTTGAAAGCATTTCAAAAATTGCAAAAGTCATCGGTATGAAGTTTAATATTTAAATTTTGGCTGTTTTTAAATACTTTTTTTATATTTGCCCTTTTATAAAAATATTATTTCTATATTTTGCCACTACGAGCTCATTTTTTTTTTTTTTGAGTCTCTACTGTACTGATCAATGACCTCAAATTCAATGAGTCCTGACTGAATCTTCACTTTTAAATTATCTCCCTAAAACAGGAAGTTCTGCTTCACGGTGTGGTTTGCGACTCTCAGGGAAGAAAAATGTCAAAGAGTTTGGGCAACGTCATCGATCCATTGGTTCTCATGCAAGGAACAACCTTGGAGGTACATTTTTTTTAATCATAACCGACCAATTTAAATTGTATTTTCAACACACCTAATGCTTTGGTCTTGGCAGAAAATGTGTCTTCAAATTCGTACGGCAAATGCAAACGGAACAATTGACGACAAAGAGATGAGCAAAGCTCTCGAAGCAACCGTGAAGGACTATCCCGAAGGCATTCCCGTTGCTGGGGCCGATGGTCTTCGTTTCTTCTTCTTTGTGTATGATATCAAAGGTGAGCACTAAATGAATCATTAGGCAGATAGAAACCCTTGGCTTTGAAACACATTTCGAAGCCTAGCCGTTTCTCCAGTGTTTAAGGGCAAAAGCGGACTTCGCGTGGGTCCACCGTAATACCCCAACCAATCCATGGCCTTTTTCAAGCCCGGAACGCCCAAACCCTTGGTCACGATAGCATTGGGAGTGATCAATCGGTGTTGTAGATCCCGAGCTTGGCCCAGGGCACTCCTTTCAACTAGACTTTGAAGTTCAACCACCTCTTGAGGCAATGCATTGGCAAGTGCACAAATCCCGCCCACTGCGCCCACTTGTAGTGAAGCCATGAGAAAACTGGCTGATCCAGCTAAAACCTGGAAATCTTCGTCCTTGGTTAAATGAACCATTTCCCCGATTTTGGCAATATCTCCCCCACTTTCCTTCATCCCAATTATATTCGGATGACCACTCAGTTCCTTGACTATTTGCACGGGCAGATCGATGCCTGTGTTGGCGGGTACACTGTAAAGTACCACGGGTATGGGTACGTTGTCCGCCACTCTAAGATAGTGTTGCTTCAAGGCCTCTCCATTCATTTTGCCCTTGAAATAGCATGGGGTTATGATCACAGCCGCATCCGCTCCCACTTGAGCCATGGCCTTGGTCATCTCAATAGTGTGTGTGGTGGACTCGCAACCTGATCCGGCCAAAACTGAAATGATCCAAAAGGCAAGTACAGACATCATTCATCCAGCACATCTTACAATACCGTAGATGGTTCATTCACCTATCTTATCATCCGCGGCAAATTTCTTAACCTAGAATGAGCAATCCAATGTTTAAGAATGGTACTTGTCATTGGTGTCGATGTCATCCATACCTTTTCGATCATGTCGATCCTTTCTTGATGAGTCAGATAACAGTATTCCCCGTTGGAACCCTGAACCAAAAACCCTTTGAGTTTGATCTGGTTCCATTTGGCAATGTTATTTTCAAGTTGATCCCAAGCTATTGATTCATCAGGGTTGAAAGGGGTAGTAATGGGTGGGTACACGCCGGATAGATCCAACGACAATGGCCCTGAAGTACTCATGTTACGCCCGATCACTGTGAAACGAGTGCACATGAAAGGAAGGAACTCAAAGAGATAAATAAAAAAGCAAAAATCTCGAAAGGTTTACCTTGGGGTTGTTTGAGCAAGGCTCTCATCATCCTGCCAGAACTTGCCATGTTGAACTGAATTGAGTGCACTTGATGGTCAATTGTGTTCAATCAAGTCCGGTTTCCTTTGCAAGTGGATATGTGTACTTCATGGCCTGGCGAGTAAACAACGCCCGACGTAATAGCCTGAAGTTCAAAATGCGCGGGGTTTTGAAGCGTTTTTCATCCATGCCACGAAGTTGTTGGCAAGATTTTACCAATCAAGTATTTGATAGTTGACTCTTTCAATAGCTATATATGAAAAGCACTCATCTGATTTCTTCTAATGCCTTTAGCCCAACATATCAATGCAGACACTACTATTTTACGATCCTCGTCAAGTTTCTGCAACAAGATTTGGCAAGCCTCGAGGTTTCTAGTTGGGTCCTTGGATCGATCACCGCAACTGATTCCGTGGAAAATGGAGCCCTATTTAGCCCAAAATCGGTGGATTTTGTCCCGTTTAGCCGTGACCGTTCGAGAAGTGAATGAGCACTTTGATAGTTACGATTTCTATTTATCATCCCAAGCCTTGAGGAGGTTTATGTACACAAATCTTTGTGATGTTTACTTGGTTAGTGGTTGATTAGTTCTATATTTGTTCATTTTGAATATTTCGTTTAATAGGTATTCTAATTACTAGGAATCCATAAAACATATCTTGATTGACCCGGCACATCCAGATTTTCGAGAAACCGCATCGGTTCTTCATCAAGCCTTGATTTCCGGCCTGACTTTGCTACATCCGATTTGTCCATTTATCACCGAGGAGCTGTATCATCGGATTCCATTACTTGAAGGAGAAGTCCGCTCAGAATCAATGATGATCCAAAGTTATCCCTCGTACTGTGATGTGAGATTGGTTTCTACAGTTTTGAACCAAAATATCTTTTTGTGATGAAAAACTATATTTCTTTCTAGTTTGAGCATTATGAAGATTCCAACCTCATGAGTGAAATGGAGGTAGCCCTAGATCTAGTGACTGCCATTCGGGACCAAAAGAAAAACTATGATCTCAAGCGACACCATAAACCTAAGATTATCATTCAATATTCCAAGAGCAATGTACATGGCGGTTTATTAGAGTTGAAAGACATCATCATTCAATTATGCCAAATCGAAGCAATCACGTGGGCAAAAGATGTTTCGAATTTGGATCCAAAATGCTTCATCAAGTCGTCAATAGACAGAGACACATGGATCTGGATGGATGTGCAAGGCATGCTTGATTTGGAAAAAGAATTTGTTAAATTGACTGCCAAGCGAAACCAAATTCGGAAACAACTGGAAAAACTGACCAAGAAATTGAGTAGCCGCAAGAATCATGCTAAGCAGGCGAAAGACATGGACAAAGTTGCACTGCTGGAACAAACTTTAGTCGAACTGGACGATCGAGAGGCCTGGCTTAAGGCGTTCAAATAATGAACAATATTCACTCTGTTATTTTATCAATACATCCAGAGTTTCATTGCATTTTTCTTATATTTCGACTGCTTTGCACAATTACATAATTAAGATGAAGGTTCGCCTCACGGCCAATCAAGAGCGTTCTCACATTTTATGAGCAGGGAGGATTTTCCCTTCACAAAGACCAAATCCGACCCTAGATCCGTTGCCCTGACAAAAGCCTTTAATGATCACATTGTCTCCATCTTGGATGAATTTCCTCGTCTCTCCCGTGTTATTCTTCAACTCCAAAGTCTTGCTTCCTCTCCATGACAACTCCAACATGGATCCATACGAGGTCTCCTCCTAAAAAAAGGTCTCATTCATAACCATTTCTTTTCCCTCCTAATAATCAACTTCTCATATATCCCATACTGGTCCTGAAATCGTTCCCGAAGCCAAAAGGTCCCCCGGTCTCATGTTGCATCCGGTCACACTGTGATGAGCCAGTTGCTGTTTCATGGTCCAATACATGTGGCGGAAGTTCGAGTGGCAGAGCGGGCTGGATTGGCTGGCTCCGTCAGGCTGGATGGACACTTCTAATTGGATATCGAAGGTATACTTGTCGTCATGTTGCAGGTAAGGAAATGGTTTGGGAACCTAAAGGGAATTGATTTGTTGTGAAGAATGAGGTAAGTTTCGTGATCAGGATTGTGGGTTGGACTGACTTGAGTGTAGTTATCCACTGCGAAAGGCATTAAGGCTTCCATGGGGACGACCCAGGGGGAGATGGACGTTCCAAAGTTCTTGGCGAGGAATGGTCCGAGAGGAACGTACTCCCATTTTTGAATGTCTCTGGCGCTCCAATCGTTCATGAGAACCATGCCAAAGATGTGCTCATGTGCCTTTTCAATAGGGATGGGTTGGCCCATCTGGTTCCCGCCTCCGACGAAGAAAGCCATCTCCAGCTCAAAGTCCAGTAAGCGACAAGGGCCGAACTTTGGGGGCTCATCCTCAGAGGGGCGTGTCTGGCCATTTGGACGGTGGATTGCAGTACCACTGACCACCACTGAACTGGCCCGGCCATGATATCCCACTGGGATGTGCTTCCAGTTGGGCATCAGGGCGTTGTCTTTGCCTCTGAAAGGAGGGTAAGGAAAAACGAGTTAAATGATCGCCCCCTACCAGATAGCAATAGTCTATTTATGGGTACCTGAACATGGTACCGACGTTAGTGGCATGGTCTAAGGATGAGTAGAAATCCGTGTAATCACCAATTTGAGCCGGCAAGTGCATGAACACTTTACTCATTGGAACAAACACCTCGGCACGAAGCTTGTCATCATCCTTCAAGGTTGAGCAATCAGCCGAGAGAAGCTTTTGAATGGTTTGGCGAGCTTCCTTCCAATGTTCATGACTTAAAGCCATGAAGTCGTTCAATGTAGCCTTTTCTAAGACATGCTGAAGAACCAAGAGGCATATAATTTGTTGGCATTGGACTCAAGGGACTGTATGTTCTCATACCTGTTGATGTTGCATTAGTTTCCCCGTGAACAAATGCTTAATCTTGCTCAAGTCGAGCACATTATCCCCAATAGCGACCCCGATGTGTCGAGGACCATTCTGATCTAAGCTGAACACTCCATAAGGCAAATTCTCAAAGGAGAAATCACTCTGAGGATCCACTTTGATAAAAGACATGATGATTTCAGAATCGATGATTTAGGTAGCTTGACTGTCGTTGCCGAAGGATGAAGTAAAACGTGCCCAGGTAAAATGAGAAGAAGTTGAAAATCGAGTTCAGCTCTGGGGAAGCTTGAACGTTTAAACCCGTTTGTAGTCAAGCCTCCAATCCTTAGCTTATCCGACTTTTGATCACAGTCGAAAAACAACACTTGCTCTACGCCGGATGCTTCAGGTCTGAACTCTGAACCAATAGCAACTCTAGGCGATCCTCAGCCAAGCAGATGTCTGTGGAGCACTAGCAGAAACATCTCTCCATCCAATGATCCTTGCTCCAGTCCAGCAGCAACAAGCCAAATAGAAAGACAACGTGTGCATGTACTTTGATATCGCTTTGCGCAAGCTGAAAAGTGTCTTTTGCTTCGAAATGAGTGATGGCATTGGACAAATGGGGTTGGACCATTTGTTTTGTAATTAATTGTCAGGGCTATTCAAAACATGAAACTGCATATTTTTTAATTGTTTTGATTGCTTCGCATTACTTTGTTTATTCATATTTTTCATCATTTTGGCTCAAGACTCTTTTGCCCATTTTACTATTTTTGCTTCTTATTGTTTCAAATGTTTGTCTTTCGTAACGGCTCCATCATCTTGCTTTTTGTACAAGAATTCAAGATAATGTCGCTTCTGCTTTCAAAATAAAGTTGGTGCAAATAGTTTGCTTCTTCCTGCACACGTCCAAAACATCAAGTAACAGACGAAAAAATGCCTCTTATGGTGGTATGCTTGCTTATTACCACAAAGAAGTTGATGCTTTGTTATATCTGCAATAAAATAAGTTAAATAAAACTTCCATTATGCAAGAAGTGTTTGTTCAAATCAAATAGTATGGGTTTCTTTAGTAACCAAGCACACTTTGGGTAAGAAATACGACTTGCTATAATAATAATAATTATTCAGTAGAAAAGACTGCTAATGGAGAAGGTGTGTCCTCCCTTTTTTTATGAGCTTTTGCACTCTTGCTTCGTGAGCTGTTTTTACTCATTCATCATTTTGCTTATAATTCTGTTAGAAATGAGCAAATAGAGTGAAGCTAATTTTTTTTTGCTTTAATGTATATTTTTACTGGAACAGCCCTGGCTATTGTAATACACTTACGTTTTTAAAATTTGAGTGAAAGTAAACGTTTGTATGGAGATTTGCTTCTAAAAAAACTCCCTGCCTTTCTAATTTCGCTCGAGTTGGGTAAGGTCCTTCAAGCTAAAAAGCTGTCATTCGTTCGAAATAGATCGCTAATGTGCTACAATCACTCTACTGCTCGTTGGGGTTCTGCTGAAAAAGAAGCAAAAGAACAATTGCTCGAAGGACCATTATGAAAAAGTTTTTAAATGTCGAATATTTGAATCAGTTTTAATAAAAGATGGATTGCAATTGACGTCGAGCACTTCTAGCATGCGCCTATGACATATGGAAACATAATTAATGTATGTATAATTTTTTCTGCTTTATATTTTGACTTGCGAAAACCGACGCATGATTGGGCAAGTTCTCTTGGAATTGTAATGATAATTCGTTTTTAAAAGATACTTGGAATGAGTTTGTCCACAAGAAAAACAAAAACTCACCTGCCTCATTTTTACTTTTCATGGAATTTTGATGTGACATCATTAACTGTTGCCATTTACTTACTTTTCTCGGCAGTTCACGCAAGTAAGTTGTATGTAATGAGTAGGGGTCGGAAAAAGTTTGTGATTTCGGTCAAGCTAGTTGATTTTAAGTTACAAAAATCAGCAAAAGCAAGTTCCGAAAACGTAAAAATAAGTAAGAAACAGGTGAATTTTTGTTTTTGTTATTTCTCTGGATATTCAAGTAAAGTGTGTTTTTACCGGTAAAAATTGCTTGATTATTGTTTTTCATAACCTTCTTGCTCTTTGGGATCAGCACAATCCCAGATCTTTGCCCTCAGTTGGTTCGGTTGTAAAGGGATTCGCTGTTCTTGGATGAAGTTCTCCTCTTACCAACAGTTTGTTGATGGACCCCAAAAGGCTCACCCACTTCCTTGGGCCTCTTGCCGGTCTTCAGCAGGCCCTTAGTTGTGGTTCTGACATGAAGACTGCTTTCACTTGCATTTTAAAACATTGTTTTGGTGGCAAAGGATGGAAGGATTACCACCCGCATTTAGGTTAAAATAAGATCATTTTCTGTATGACACCACTGTTTAACACCACTGTATGTATATAACACTACTCTATGTGTAGAACACTACTCTATGTGTAGAACACTAATCTATGTGTAGAAAACTACTCTATGAGTAGAACACTACTCTATGAGTAGAACACTACTCTATGAGTAGACCACTACTGTGTGCGAATGACACTAGTTTTGTTTGTTACGAAGTCAGATGGCAGCCCTCTCGCTGGGCCAGCTATCTGAATGATGGGTGTCCCAATTGAGGGATATTCCCGCTTCGTCATCACAACCAAGATTAATTATTACCTCACCCTCGGGAATGACCGCAAGTTCGGCCATTTAAGCTGTTAAGGCAGCAACTTATGCTGTAATTAAAATACCGCAAAAAACGTGGATTTGTCAAACCTGGGATCGAACCAGGAATCGCAATTTGGAAAGCAGTTGCTCTACCAATAGGGTAACCCAGCAAGCCTGAATGACCATGAGCTCAACACTTCCCCTTAATGAAAGCTTGAGGTTCAATTTCAAACAAATCTTTGACCGGGGACAAACATTGGCCCCTAAACATGACCAAAACCCCTGAGTTTCCCCGAAAATCCTCGGTTTTAGGTTATTTTATGGTTAAAATTCATGAAATAGGGTTTTTTGCTCAAAAATGACCAAAATACTTGAAAACTTAATTTGACCTAAAAAGATTATCTTTCCGACCCCTAGTAAAGAGATTTATTGATACAACTTGGAATGTCAAATAAAGAATGATTCAAGCACCAACCAAGAGGGGACAATAATAATTGTTCTTAACAACCTGTTTTCTTAGCTTTCGCTGGACGATTTGAGAGGAGAGAGGTTTCGTTTTCAGAGAATGTAATCTGTGGAATGTTGAAATTCCGTCTCGCTTCTTCTTTGGCTTCTTTTTTGGCTCTCCATTTGTGCACAATGGGTACATAGAAGAACGTATGATGCTTGTCAAACTCTTCGGCCTCTTCAATGGTGTCAGGCAAGTCCACATCCGCGGTTTCGGGTAGGAAGAGAGCTGTCACGGCCCCAAAGAGGGATCCCAAGGCCAAGATCATGAAGGGCAAGCTCTCCCACGCTTTACTCTGGAACAAATATTGTTAGGAGTTTGTCCAAATGTGACTCGCCTTTAACGTAATCTCTATTTTTACATACAGAATACACAATATAAGGCGAGAAGAAATTGGCCCCAAGGGCGAAGACGTTGGCTAAAGCGTTGCCTTGACCGCGTAATTCGGTGGGAACGATCTCGAAAGATATTTGGGCCCCTGTATTCATGGCAAATGTGATGAAGAACCTTCCCATCATGGCAAATACGGTAGCCAAGGGAATGTTGTCTAGAAGATTAAATGAAGCATTGCCCTTTGATTTGGCTGTTTGTTTCGCCCACATTTACGGAGAGGCTGAGAGAGAGAATTCAATCCATTGATGTCATGGTTAAAAACTTTTTGCTCTTGCTTTATCATGTCATCGATGTGGAAGCAAGAGCTATCGAGCATTACTACAGGCATACTTTTCTATTCTTCGTAGGAGAGCATTCAAAAGCAAGGCAAGTTGACGCAGACTCCTTAAGCTTTTTTAGCGTCACATACTGAGTATGTCACTTACGTAGGTTGAAACCGCATACAATCATGGCCAAGGCCGACAGAGTCATGGATAAGAAGGCCGACCATCGACGTCCTAAAGCGTTTAAGCTCCAGACAGTGCAAAGGTCAGCGGGCAATTCCAAGGCGGCAGAGATCGAAAAGGTCCAATAAATGGAGTATTTCAAATTAGAAATGTTCCGAATGTGACCATCAAACATTGAAGAGATGCACATCCTGAAAGCCAGGTTATTGTTATGACCACAGGGACAGATCAGGTTTGTTGTCTTTTACCAGGTTATGATCATGAGAATGGTGTTTCTCCTTAGACGAGGAGTTCGGAAGAGATCCAACCAAGATTTTTGACTTTCGTGCGATTTCTCTTTGATAACCAGCTTCTGAAAAATGTTTCTGCTTTTTATCGGCGGCATGAATTGGATTAATGAAAAATGACATTAAGAGAGCGGGATCTTTTTTTTACATACATTTACAAATTTCTGCCGTTGAAATTGGAATCTTCAATTAACTTAGGGCGTCCTTACTTCAAAGCTTTTGTAGATATGAGGCTCCACGGTTTTCTTGTTAAATTTTGCAATGGCCTTCAGGACTTCGATACTCTCCTCGACTCGACCCTCAGACGCTAACCATCTCACAGACTCGTGAATGAACCTAAATTAGACGATTACAGATAGCTTAGAATTATGTGTAAACAATTGGTGGTAAATCAATAATAATGCAATCCACTAAACTAGGCAACTCGATATCGACTCAAGCGTAGGTAGCAGCATGAAAAGGTTACAATTTAGTTTCATATCTTGGATGAACTTACCCTCTTGGAACGATGGCAAAAAGAACTTGAATAAAGAGAGCATGATGCCAAATCTTCCAATCTTGCAAGTACTTTAACAACCAAGGCTGATAAACCCCCCCGACAGTGAGGGCAACCGCCAAGCTTATGTTCCCGATAAAGGATCGCTTCTCGATGGAAACATTTTCCAGTGCTGTAATTAAAAAACTCTCTTCATTCACTTGGTTTAAATTGAAATATGCCGAAACAAAACTAAAATAACATGGCAGCACTTTTTAAATCAGGGAACCAAAAGAATAACTTTGTTGCTGTAGACATATTTTAATATCTAGTCATAGAAGTACAAAACTTTCCTTACAAAGATCATCTCGTAGAGATTAAGATTGTCCAACTTTGATTGTATTTTTACCCTGTTTTGTCAAGCTGTTCTTCTCGGTTCCCCGAATTAAAAAAACTTTACCCATACATGACTTTGTTTAGTTAAATTGTATTTTAAACCAAGCGTTTACAGAGGGTTCAAAACAAACGGAACCATAATCGCGTCAATCATGACTCTTGATTGAAGTGTTGAATTAGCTCAATGTCAATGCAATGTGACATATTTGCCCAATCCACGGACTCAAAACTACTAAGGAGCTTAAAGTTGTCGGTTCAATATTCAAACTATAAAGAGCTATCGGTTCAAAGGTCATTTTTGAAACAAGAGCATCCAAATGTTTCTTTTTCGAAATAGTGAAAGTCGTGAATCGTAATGGATGCTATGGAGAGATAGCGCAAATAGAAACCCATTTTGCTACCTACGAATGGTTCTCTAATCCATCTTATTGAGCTTAATATTTCCTTTGAGAGCCAAAATTTATCCGAGTTTGAAGCATGTTTTCTTGTTCCTTTTCTTTTAAAGCACCCTAGATAGAAAAATATACTTAAGCGTCAATGCTCATATCTTTTGTTGTTACCAAAATAATTTGACGTTGATTAGATCGTGAAAATGCTTACTGAGCAAAAAGAATACTGAGAAGAAGGTGGTGTGGGTGAGTCCCATCAGAAATCGGATGACAGTGAAGGCCACAAAGTTCTGACAGAATGGCGTGGCTAAGCCAGTGACCAAAAGAAGGCCATTGGCTGAGTATAAGGCCCACAAGCGACCGAAATGATCTGCAGCGTATCCGAAGAACAAGGTCCCTATAATGCCTCCAAAGAAGAACATGGATTGCGTGAAGGCTGGTTTCCAAGACTCATCGCATACCCAGTTCATCTGCATGGAGTGATTAGGCCAGGGAAAGGAATAATAGACAGATTAGGGCAAACAGCGTCGAATGTTGAAGTACATACAATACCACTTCGAACTTGTCGTAAAATACTTTCAGAATCTTGGAGTTGTATCATCAGCTGCTTCCCATTGTTTCCGTTCTAAACTCCTTCATTAAAATGTATCAGCTAAATTTTATGATTTTATACTGGGTCATGACAGCAAATATTGGGGATTCTATTCAATGAGAAAGGTTATGCGATCAGTAGACTAGCAATATAGTTTTTAAAAAAGTTAAAAGTAAAATTCAAGAAACTTTCAAATATCAAACTCAAATTCGATTTTTATCCAGATTCACTTTCGAGTGGCTGCATTTTAATAAAATTTTGTGCCTTAACTCCATTCAAGACATCTGTCTGTGTTCGGTAAATCAAATATCATTTTTATTTTTGACTTAGTTTTCGACAACCCTACATTCAAGGACTAGCTCGGTCTGCCAACTTGAACTCGTTGGTAGACCAAATATTATATAAAGATTGAAAGGTAATATATAGACGAATTATTAACCTTTCATTTTAATGGTACTGGGAATTACATTCCCCGTAGAGGTTAGAAGAACCATGAAAAACCAAAGCAAAAATAATAAGGTACAAAAACTTCCAGCATTGCTTTCAATTGGACCTAGCATCAAAGCTTGGATTGAGGAAATTTCCACGAGTTTAGCTTGTATATGCTGTTTTGATCCTATTATGTACTATTTTTTTTTTTACACATTAGAGCTTCAGCTGAATTGAGGCATGTGAAGTATATACGAAATGAAAGTTGCCTCACATCTGTGAGGGTGAATGAAAAAATCCCGTAAAGTTGTAATCGTGTCCTTGTGAGCAAGGCACGATCGGCCAAGAAGAGTTGGAACTTCGATATCCCATGGAGAACATCTGAAAATAAGTAAGATGATTCAATCCAAACAATTGATTCTTCAACAAGGAAATTTTGTGGACTAATGCACCCGCTAGAATCAGGGGGCCAATCCCCACAAGGCATGGGTTCGAATCCAGCCTTTTGTCCAATTCCAATATATATATCAAGATCTCCCTCATTAAGATTAAAAGATTACCTGGTCCACCTTGATATAACACTCCAGTGAGCAATTTTTTTGCGGACTTCCTTACCGCTACTGGTATTGGAATCCCAGCAGTTCAAGTCGAGAAATATATTCATTTTTACTTAACTTTTATTTATGTATATTATTTGATCGACCAAAGAATTCTGACTAAAATCCTGCTACTGGATCAACGCCTACAATACGCCCTACGAATATTTGAATGCAGCAAATTGAGCAATGAAGGAGCCCAAGAAAGAAGAGAGTTGGACTTCATTGTTTTAACTAGCCTGGATTCTCGAGGGCTTGAAGGTGCTCTCAAAACGCACATTAAGCCTCTACGGTCACTACAATTGACCCTAAATCCTGGGTGGGACAAAGCTCATGAATGCTTTTGAAAACGTACAATATCAGATACCTTTTGTACCTTCTCTGAGTACTGTACAATCCCAACCTTTCTAACCTCTCCCAATACGAGAGCTCTCTCGTATCTTCAATGTTCCTAGTAAAACATCTTTGGACCTGCTTGAGCTTTTGCAAACCTGCCTGATACTAATTGGAGCCCAAATGGGAGAGGCATATTCAAGATGCGGCTGAACAATTGACTTGTACAGAGTTAGCATCATGACACTATCTCTGGACTTAAACGTGCGATATATCCAACCACATGTTTGAAAAGCAGATCATGACAGTTTATTTCAGAAATTCTTCAATAGGCTCAAAAAAGCCAGTCGTTAAGATTGAGAGTTTCCTTGGGAGCCCGAATGGAGCCAATAGATTCTCTATTTCATCACCTACATCAATTGCTCCACATCAAAAGATTAGTTGTACTGTCGGGATCTCTTTCTCTGTTGTTGCAGGTTCTATGGCTGAAGAATTCATGCTAGACTTTTCATTTGATTTTTCTGCTGTCGTTTTGCTTTCGGCTTCTCAGCTATTCAAAACATGCGCTAAACTTTCTTCAAATTGTCGAACCTCTCTGATTTTTACCCAACGTAAAAAATCAAATAAAAACTCGAGGTTTACTAGATGATACGAAATTAGTTGCTAGTACGAATTGGATAGATTTAAGGCGTTGGACACAACGTCTAAATTGATGTAAATATTTCATCAACGAGAATCTGTTTTCTCCTCTTTTGTGCCTATACTCTTATCGTGCACAATGATGGAAGAACATTACTGCACTCCAATTGAGAATCATTGAACTGATCATTGGCATTGAAGAACTTGCAGAGCTCGATACAGCCGGATACCTCATCTTACCTCTTGATGATCGACATCGTACATTTCACATTGGCTTCGTGTTCCATCTGAGGTAATAGGAAATGCCAAGGGCTCCAATTCCGAGGTGATATTGTCTATATGACACCAGTGATCGGGTACGTAAAGAAATAGAATCGGTGAATAGGCCACATAAGACAGAAAGAGCGTGAATGGGAAGAATGTGACGAGAAGCAGGTATTGATAACGACCCCATCCTCCAACGTAATTCAAGATGTCCTCAAATTCTTTGATGGGCTCAGACGGGTCCGGCAATTTTTTTGAAGTATCGCCGCTAAAAACAAGCCAGAAGGTGTATTTTGATCAATTTAAAGTTGTCTTAAAAAAGGAAGGAGGGGGGGAATCAGGTTGGGGGTGGTTTGTTTCTGAAACAAATGCTCTTTCAATGCCAATTGAATAATTTCAACACGCACGACAACAAGTGAAATAATCATGATGCAAATACATCATATTTTATTTTATAGTTATTTTTACGCCATGACATGACCAAGAGCCGCAATAAAGATTATTATTATTATTATTATTATTAAAAAGACACAGGGCTCTAATGGTTCCTCATTGAAAGGAACGGATCGCATTTTCCGTTCCCTTGGCCAAAATGAGTGACTCATTAACTACTCGTACGCTTTAAAAAAGAAAGAAATGTGATGGCTTTCTCATTCAAATTATTTTTCCAATTTTCCAGGCTCATTGACTCATTATGGCTTTACTGCTAAATCACTAACTTGCATGAAATTTGTCAAGTGTAGAAAAAGAAAATGAACCCCATTCACTGAGACATGAAGTGCAATCTAAAAACATTCATTTTGACTCTTAAGTGATTATGTGAATAAATGTATTTCGACCGCGGATGCGTCGTGTTGCAACCTATGGGAAAAAAAATCAGTGACAGTATCACATTGTTGACTAGAATGATTGACAATGTCAATGATAGAATAAGGGCCCTTATTTCCAACGTCACACGACCCAAAGAAAACGGGAAGACGCGCGGTAGATTGCTACATAAACTGCTCTTACCTTGCCTTGAAAGCAATTTCTTTTTCGGACATTATGTGACCCGAGGCACTAATAGAAAATAAGATTTTGATAAAATTAGTCAAAAACAACACAAACGCATTATAATTCAATAACAAGGAATTGGCCCAATCGGCCCTTTATTTGGTAGAGGCTGATTGACAAAGCGCCCTCTGGAGTGCAGAACGTAAAACATTTTTCGTGCAGCGTAAGGGGGCTATAACGAGAAGGCATGAATTACCAATGGCCAGAGTAAAACTTCATGTAACGAAAGGTTATTAATCTGTAGACTTTAAATCAAAATGAAAATAACAATTCCATTCATTGCAAAGAATAATTGTCGCTACTCTAAACATGTCAGATTTTTTAACGCCTATTTTTGCCATGCAAATTATTGTGACAGTTTACGAGCTCTTCGTGATTGTTTGATGTATTTCGAACTTGTTGTTCATACTGTAAAGTATCTAATATTTACTGTAATTATTTTTCGCGTTTTTATTTGAAAATACTTCGCTGGAATTATTTTCCGCGTTTTCCTCAAACTGCGGCTAAATTTTAATAACAGGCATGCTCGCTCACGAACACCAGAATGCGTATAGAGATTATTCGCTGGAATCAATTTTCGAGGAAAACATTTCAGCGCGAAAATCGCGAAAATCAATTACTTAATAGTATTTAGACGAGGCTGACAATAAAGACAATTTATTAGAGCGAAATCATAAATTTGAAAAAGGTTTTCACAAATCGTGCCTTAATTCATCTTTTAATAAATGCAATATACAATAATGACATTGACGTCACCAAGTGGTAATTTACTGTGTTTACAATAAAAAAATGACACTAATATCAACGTGACCCAAAACGATCATTTTGTAAACTTACTGCCACAATTTAGCTTTTTTAGTTTCTATGATTCACTTTCTTATTGCGATGTTTCGCTTACATCAGTACGATCACAGAAGTCAAGAGCGTAAGTGCAATGAAGATTTTCACAACCTAGAATACAACCTAGAACACTTGGCCAAAGTTAAAATGATGTAGATGATTCATATTGAAAACTCTTGGAGGGAGTCAAAATCTGACACAAGATTTGTTTTGATTGACGTGATTTAAGACACAAATCGTCCCAAGGTAGCCCTTTAGAGACATCTAATGATTCGGGGCTGAAAAATTGTTTCATTCTTGAATAATGTTTTCAAATGATGGAGAGCAATCTTACGTTGGTTTCTTGGGTTTTAAGGATCTTGGCAAGAATTCAATGTTGGGCTGATCAATTGTTTTAGTGCATTGTATTGGTGTTACGTCGAATTAAAAGATATGCTCGTTTGGGCCGACCTAATGAAATAATTCCAAGTCTTAATAAAGTTGCAATTAATTGGCTTAGTTGGATTGGTGACAAGTTAAGAAACATTTCTCTATATCCTTCTCGTGTTACATCAATGGAAGAGTCAGTGGAAGGAGAAAAAGTATTTTGAAAAACCTTGTTTATGGTGTGTTTGAAGTTTATGAGTAATGAGTTTTTTTATCTTTGAACTATTATTAACACTGAGCCTTTTTGTTATGAATTATCCATTCAAAAATAGTTTGTTCATATGTTTGTAGTTTCGCACCTTTTGGAAATGCCTAACCTGATGAAAGAAGGCATTAGATCAAAATGGATGGACAACATCTTTTCTCTAATCTTCAGTGTGTGAGTCATAATCGTCTTTATTCTTATCCTTGGGACCAACATTTTAGTATATCGTACATACTAGTTGGTATTGCTTGGACAATATGATAAGTAAATATTAAAAAGAGTGACAAATAAAAATGGTTGAGGCAATAAAGTCTGTTAAAAAAAGTCAAATATTACCAACAATCAATCAAACTTACTTTGAGGACGAGTCCAGCAGAGATATAGTTTCGATTTCCATAGCCACGCTTGAAAGGAGAAAACTTTGGAGGGTGATGGAGACGCTAGAGAACTTTTCACCAACATAAAATTTATTTCGTCGTCAAGAATACGGAAGCCCTTTGGGAGAGCCAAGGATAAAATAGTTTTCCACAGTTGCTCTAGGAATTACCTATGATTTGTATCTAGTATCAGAGCAGGTCCGTGATTCTCACGTTTTTTCGAACGGCGTTGTTATATCCTTCCTTGAATTTGAACCAGATGTCACTACTCACAATCTCGTTGTTATAACAGTCATGTCGATCACGGTCGGCCTTTTGGCCCTCGATCTTCCGGCCAAAGAAATCCACGGGATTGTGCTCGACCACGTCGATTTCTTTGGCTTTCAGCTTCTGCAGATGATTGGGCGTGGTGGAAGAAGAAGAAGAAGAAGAAGAAGAAGAGGAGGCCTCTAGTTTTGTTGATGTTCTTGGGCCTCCTGTCTGATCCTCACTAACTCGACTCTCATTCTTCGACCTGCTTTCTCCCATGTTGTGGCCCTGCATAGACGCTGACGACGCTGTTGATGAGACCGAGACAGTAGATTGAGCACTCGAACTCGCGCCTCGGATTTCGTCGGCACGCATCTTTTCCAATTGGATCTCATGGGCGATCACTTGCTTCAAAGAGTAGGTGAGACTCGAGCGGTGTGGGATGCCGGGGAAATGAGAGACCTCGTCGACGCTCGGGTCCAATCTAAGGCGGGGAAGTAAAGACATCGATGGAATCAGAAAGATGGAAGAGGATTGAAATGAATGGATGGTGATGAGAGTGGGGTGTCACTCGCACCCATTCATTAGAAACCATTTGGAATAGACGCTTACTAATTCTACTCTCCTATCCTTAGTGCAATTGAGAATAATGAGAGATTGAGAGGCCTAACTTGGCTGCCTGCCAAAAAATGAGTGGTGGTGTAAGTACTACATAAAGAAAGGCGGCGGCCTTCATGGAAGTTATTTTCACCATTAAACATGCCATCGTAGAAATTTATCGGTTAAAGGAGTTCACCATTTGCGCTCTTCTCTTGGAAACATTTAGAGGGGAGGTTTTGCCGCATGGATGGAGAAATTCGATTATGTTGTTGTTGTGCACTTTCATGACATAACCAACCGTACTCACAAAAATATGTCGTTTCGCTAACAATGGACCTAAAATGATCGAGATTTACCGCCTGACTTTCATACTTTCCTCGTTAATTTTGTCAAGTGTCGATCCGAGAACAGAAAACAAGACTCTTAGCTCCAGGACTAAGAACATTGTCTTATGTTAAACCTTCTGAAGTCACCTCTTTGTTGAGGACAAAAGCATAAGAGTTAGTGGGGGTGGCCTTTATAATAATATTCGGATCTGCTAAGGTTCAAAACACTGGATCTTATTTATAGCAAAAGACTTCCTCAAAAGAAGCTGAACCGACATTTATGGGCTTAAAATCTGACCTATGTCGGGCATTAGACTGTTGATAGGGCTTTACTGAGTGATCAGTTTGGAGGAAACAAACAGAAGCACTTGATTGGAGTTTTTAGACCAACAAGAATGACGTTATCTCCGTCGATCAGATAACAAACATCTGGAATAAGGGGACAAATAATGAGTCCCAAATCTAGGTTATTAAAAATTGATCGGAAGAAAGCCAAAGCAGTTTTCCTCATCTGTCATTCTTTTATGTTGGTGTTGAGACTCTCCGAAGCCTCGGTTCAACCGAAAAACAAACGGTCTTGATTCTGCTTTGTGAAGCAACCACATGTTTTTGTGGAGGCAAATAGAGCTTCCAATCCAACAATGTGGCTCTTTCCGTCTCAGCTTTTACTTAAGAACTGTCCCATTCGTCGAGGGAAATGACTTGCGGTGGTATGTTCATTCAAGGCCAATCTCCTTAGTCAGCATTCTCTCTTTCTTGCTCGCAATGAAGGCTGTTTTATGATTCGGGTTTATTCTTCGATCAAGAGCCTTCTTACCTGTACTCATATTGGCCGTCAGCACCGAGTTGTTGAACATATTGCAGGTTGTACGCGATCATGGTTTGGACCAGATTCTTAAGCTCTTGCTTTTCACGTGGAGAGTAAAGCTGGGTATTCACCGGTCTCAAAACAGGCTGCATAATCTCCAAGAGCATGGGCAGGGTATCAAATACCTAATAAAGAGGGAAACGTTCTTTGAGTGGAAGTGAAGGGTTTAGGAGAACGATTTCCTTTTTCGGAGACTCACAAGAGGCCCTTTTGATAAGTGATAAGAGTCTTTAGAGAGCGGATTGTTGATCTCATGTACAGCTATACTTACGATGGCACTAGTAGAGGCGAATGCTCGAGCCATGGGAGCCATGTCACTGATCATGGAAGAAATGAGATTCTTGGTCTTGTTGAGGGCATTATTTTTCTCGGAGGGTGTGTAAGGATACATGATGCGGGTTTTATGTAGAGAGCCGAACAACAGATGCGAGGCCACAAAGGCGAACGGCTGGTATCCCATGAGCGCGTACACTTGTGAATGGCCAATCATCTCCTGGGTCAAGTCGAAGAAACAGAACCATTCGTGACCAGCTATCACCTATAATCACATTAACACAAGTCTAGCTTTCATCCTTTGAGAGGGTATCGCACATAGGCAAATCGCTTACATTTTCGAGTTGAGAGTCCTTAAATTTGACTTGCAAGTAGTTTTCAAACACGCCCTGCATGAGTTTATCGTAGTCACCACAAGAGGAAGCCAAATGGAACATGTTACTAAATCGAAGCGGCAAAGACGCTCGACTCTCCTCGATCTGGACGAGCTCAGACCGCACTCGCTTGGTCGTTCTCTTATGGCCTCGAGGGAGCTACAACACGCCGAAGAACCACTCTCAGAGTAATTATTTGTTTTACCGCAGTACCTAGACTCTCATGCCAGTCGATGACTTACTTGGAAAAGCTCGTTCCACACAGAGAAATGGCTCTTTTGAGAGTCCTTTTGACCCACATTAGCTTGCTGGACATCCATGGTCCGGAGAGGTTTTCCTTTGGATTTGAAGAACTGCAGGGTGGACAGACAGGATCGGATATCGTTCTCAGTTTTCTCACAGAGAGCATTCAAAGCTGTGGTGTCGGTCAAGAGATTCTCTTTCCGGGAAATTTCCAAGAGCCTTTGGGACAAGCGACCGGATAAAGTGGGTGGGAATGGAACCTGAAGGGGCAATAATCTAATGAAGAAATCGTCCAGAATGATAGTGAATGAATCTCGTCAACTCACAATGAGACAGTGTTGCTTCAAAGGACGAAGTGCGGGCACATAAAGGTCGTTACAGATGCAAATGATGGGTCGTTTCAAGACCTCGCCTTGTTTGCTTCCTTTCTTGGTTTGTTTCCCGCATATCAAAGTAACCAAATGGTTGATGGTCTGAACGGGTGATCCATCGATCTCGTCGATGATCAAGCAATTGGGTCGGCGATCCTTGGCACTTACAGATTTCATTTGCGTGGCCGCTTCCAATTTGGCTCGGAATGTCTGAAGGGCTCGATCATCGGATGCATTCATCTCGACCACGTTGTACCCGGCATGACGAGCAATCACATGAGCTAAAGTGGTTTTCCCGAGCCCTGGAGGACCATGAAGTAAAGCCACTTTTTGCCCCGGTCGATGATGTTCGTCCAACTCTTCTTGGACCTCGGGAACGTTAGAGAATTTCTTCCATTTCCCGAACTTATCGTTTTGGTCGTTCTCTTTCGGCTTTCGGACCTTCACCGGTTTCACTTTGCCAAACACCACCTGATCCCAAAGTTTGAGCCACTTTAACAGAATCCGATTGGTTCCATCGTCCGACAGGAGTTCCAAATATGATTTGGGCTTGAATTTCTCTACCCAAAGGCATTTGCGTGAGCCCTCCTCATCCATAGACTCGCAACCGGAGTCGTTGGTGTCGGTGTGACTCAATCGAAGCTGATCCTGGAGCTCCGGGGTTAATTTGGCTTGCTCCATAAAAGCCTGTTCCTTCAGATCGGCATATGGCACCCCGCACAACTCGCCAAATTGGACCTGGTTCTTCACCAACGACGTCGTGGATTGCGTCACTGATAAATAGTACCGTTCACCCGTGGCCAAAGTAACGGATTGAAAGTCCCCATCGGGCACGCGTTTATGAATCAGACGCGAAGTGAGCTTTTCTTCGGTATTGGGCGCCATGGCGGCGGCTATGGAATTCGTGATATCGGACAAGACTTTCTGACGCTTAGGAAGAGGACTTTGAGTTGGATCCCGGGGTAGGGGTCCACTGCTTTTGATTTTGGCCGCGGGGAGTTCATCTAGATTCTCGAAATCCTCAGGCAGATCAACCAATGGCAAGGAAGTGTTGTTGCCTTGATCGTCATTGTCGTAACTCGTATCACCTTCCCCACGTGCTCTTTTAGATCTGATGTGCTAAAGCAAAAGATGAAATCATCAACCCGGAAAGTTCGAACGAAGGAGTTTACTTTTTTATACCTTGGTCATCCAAAATTCAAACTTTTTGCTCTCTGTCTTAATGAAAAAAGGGCTGCTATTTAGCAAAATTGTTTGAATAAACCCTGGCTTCACTGTGCCTCCCTCATAAGTTTTCTGGATTGTTGATCGAAGAAAACTAAAAAAAGCCTTTTGAAGAATTCCAAGAATTCCAGCCAATTTATTATAATAAGATCAAAAAGTGAGATTTGCTAAAAAAAAAAAAACAACATTAATCCGACTTGTGAGTAAATGAAGCCTGGCCAGAAATACTTGTCTCAAATAGGCTCGTTTTACTTTTTAATCGTTGCATTTTGTTCACATTTTTTGGCACTCCCTGACTTCAGTTTAGACTTATTGTATTGATAAATCAATTGAAAAAAAGACGGTATTCGAAGGATAAAAATTGTTACTCTAATCAATACAATTGCATGGCTTTTCGATGGACATGATCAGTTTTGTAGTTAGTGATACATACCTAGATATTCACTCAAAATTCAGGATACTCAAGAGGATGCTACATCCTTGGATTTTTTCAATCTAAATACCTGAGATTTTCTAGAACCAACATGAATATCAGGTGTCCTTACCCACCCTCAGTAATACCTGACTATCCAGTCGTTGGAGTTCTGAGACTTCAGAACTATGCTCTGGCTCATGCGGTTGGTCTTCGTTTCCCGGATCGGGATATCGCAGAGCGCGTTTAAATTTCCGTTCGTGGCTCTCCATTTCCCGGAGATGAGCCAAATCCTCTTCATTATCCGGGTCATCCATATCGTCCTCGGCCATGAAGTTACCCTGGTGCATTTGAGCCAACAGCTCATCGTCGTCGAACAAGTCCATGAAGGGAGAAAGATCACAATGTCAAAAGTGAATGGAAGACTTGATGTTGATATTGAAGAGGTGAGAGAGATATTTGGCGCGGAAGACTCAGAACAACGAATCAAAACAAACAGGGTGGCCATATGGCCATATTCAGTTGTTCACACTCGGTCATATCCGGGGTTTGGAAGTATCCAGGCGAAGTTATTCTCTTTGTGCAGTCAACTGGAAAATAGACAGCAGGTTTAGGTGTATGGATCGTAGTAAATTTAGTACGAATTCAATACTAATATCGGTCAATCCTGAAAGATGTAATGATCCACCGTCCGGAACTTCAGATTTGTTATCCGTAAAACCTTGGTCATTAGTCTATAAGATCAAGGATATCCAAAATCCAGGGACCATGGTTGATACGATGAAGTACTAGATATAAATAGCATTGTATATATGTGCTTGGAAAGATATTGATGACGAGGATTTGTGGAACAAGGAAGGGGGAAGAATAAAAGTCATCATGAATTGCTTTTCAAAAAGAGACTTGGAAGCAAGATTAGTTTTTGATTCGTTTGGAAATGAGTAAAATTTCTTTTTAGCACTCGATGGCGATGTTTGAGGGCAGTATCCTTATGTTGGGTGGAACACTTCTATTTCGATGTAGCCTAACCTTTGCTCCTGAATTCGGGTGTACTGTGATTCGAGGAGGTCCGCAGGAAACCGATTTGAAATAACGACATAGCATCCTGATTGAAATGACTGTTTATTTTCGGATTCGTTCTCTGCTCAAACTTAATAGATCGCCTCCCTTGATCAAGGCTCTTCGTCGTACAATATATTGGCTAGTGCATTTCTTTCATCGGACAAAAGATGTCCTTGGAGTTCTTCGCGTAAGGCCCACTGATAATCCTCAATTGCTTCGTTTTGTATCTCCACTTGGCCTTCTAAATAATGGGCCTTGTAGATGAACATCTGAAAGCCCACAAGATGAACATATCAGATTTATTAATTCTTATGAGCAAATTTAAACTAAGGCTAGGTATGAAAATAATTCATTTCACTTTGGCAAAAATTCTTCTCTATTCCGGTTCTAATTCTGTCTTGACTCGGATGATATGATCAGAGATCGAGCACTTGGCGGTCTTCAGCTCATCCAGATCTTGTTCACGCCCAGTCTGTTCCGATTGGGAGCTCAAGACCGGGTTCAAGGCCACTTGATGGTCAGGGGCGAGTAACTGCCGAGCGTGAAGATTGACCCGACATTGAACATTCAGCTTGATATCCAAGACCCGATCTGACTCTCGTTTAGCGAGGTCCGGCCTCTCTTCCCAATAGATCATGCAAAGCATGCCTAAGGCAAGACCCAAGGCAAAAGCACCACCAGTGGCCAAAAAGAAGGGAGCACTGGAGCAATTCATGTTGATTGTTTAGGATGAGCTTTTTATCCGAAGCAGATATCCGTTCATGTATCTCATTGGTGAGAGAAAGTCATTGTAGGGATGTATTCGTCAATATTAATGGAAGGATCTGGATTGGACAAGTGCCAATCGTCGAAATGACCGATGGTTAAATACTAAGAAATATCAATTACTTACCTGGACCAAAAATTGATGATAAACATGACTCAATATATACAGGAAAAAAAATACATGGAATTTACACAGGAATAAATTGGCATACAAAATTGATAACAATTTCAACACTTCTCAACAACTATCAGAAACCCAAGGGTGGTTCCCACGACATATCCCACCAGCCAAACTTCATTCCTAGGCCATTAGTACTACACTCCCAATGTCTCACCTTGCTGCCCATTTTGCCGCAATGGCCTTGCATGGTCTTGGAATATCGATTATTGTACACAGCCCACGGGGCCAATCCCAGAATCTGGACCTGCAACCGCGATCCGACATTATCGAGAACAGCCCTTTCGGCTGTCTGCCGCAAAGTCTCGCCGGCCAACCGCTGGGCCATGGGCAACGTCCACACAGGCGTGGCACCCCGCAAGTGCCGCACCATCAGCACCACGGGACGCGTCAGGGTTGGAGCCGGCTCATGGGGCGTACCCCGCGCTTCGGGATCCCGCGGAGGCAAAGGAAACTGAGCCATCTCTTTCTGCCAATCGTCCTCTAGATCCAAGGTGGTTTTGAGACCCGCCTCCCGTTTCTGAAGGCTCGCATCCACGGCTGACTTGGCCCGAGCTTCGCGTTGAATGGCCAATTCGTGATCGTTGAGCAGGCTTTGCTCGATTTCTTGTTGGCGCAAACATGTTAGAAACGTCTTTGGCAGCTCAGCGAGGGGCGGAGTGACCCGAGGGTGGCGCTCCACGCACACACTGACGGCAATGTCCCAGAGTTCGGCCGGGGTGGGCGTGGCCGATGATTTGGCGGTCTGAGAGGAGGCTCGACGGGGTAGAGGGGCCCACGATCCACGGCAGAGGGGCAGGAGACGGGGTAACCATGTGGTGCTCATGGTGTAGATCGTGGATTTGGATGATATGGTCGTTACATGTCTTCCATTTTTGGGTCAGCTGCCACTCTCGCGACATGTAGCTGCTTTAAATAAAAACGTTGCCCCGACATTTTTCAACCAAATGCAACCGTCATAAACGTATAGTGTGCGTGACCCTGAGTAGAATTTTGATTGGCGTGAGTTCGAATCTCGCTGCACGGAATCTTTTTTTTTTTTATTGCAGAATTAAGCTCTAATCTGCCGCTGTTTCCGAGGCCCTTGCAACCGAGCTGCCGCAGGCTTGCGCCGCGGCCTAGGCGCCCCCAGGCCCTTGCAACCGAAAGGTTAGGTTAGGTCAGGTTAGGTTAGGTTAGGTTAGGTTTTATTCTCTTCTCGAAGGACCAAAATATCAGCTGACCCAAAAACGGAAGATGTGCAACGGCCATAATTCGGCTTCTCGGTTGTGGCATTAGGTTTGTGGCCATAACATGAAGAAGGTTGCGTGAACACAACACATCAGCTGTCGGATTGGCCAATCAGGGTGACCTTTTGGACGACTGACGAAAAATAAATCAAGATTTTGAAAGAGACGAATGATGCGCTGAACTAACAGATTGACCTGTAGATACGCAATAGAGCGTACACTAGTCATGCGCCACGTCCAAATATGCTAGCTTTTATTCGCCTTTTTTGGGCCAATTGCCACTATTCTTGGACTGAAAAAAAATGCAATTGTTAGGCTGTCCAAGATGTTATATAGCCGAAGTATTGGTCTCGTTGGGTTTCATTGAACATTTCGTGTAAATAAATGCCCTATTTCAAGTTCAAAGGGCCTACATGGACTATCTAGCGTCCAATGAATTGGCCGCGTGTCTTTTATGTCAGCCAGCTCGTCTGCTCTTTTCAGGAGCCCTGAATGGCGCACTCATTCTCTCTCTGATTTCAAATGTGTTTCAAATGTCAACAACAAAGCTCACTTTGTTCTCTTCCATGCATGCATGGCTAGCTAGACTACAGTTCTCATCCTCCTCATCCAACGCTCATCCGTCCGACCCATCAACCTGAGCGCGGCTGTCAATCGGAATGGCGGCCGCCAAATACCGACGAGTGGACCTGGTCCGAGTGCACGAGCTTCCATCGCCCGCCCAAAATGCTTCCGACCTGGGCCATGATGTAGGCGTGCCCCGGTTAGCCACCCACGGGGGTACGTTGCCGGAAATCCTGGGCAAATTCTCACCCATAGGTGAACAACCCCACGATGACGAACTGACCCGCGTTCTCCGGCCCCGTCCAGCCGTGGTTATGGCTCAAGTCGAAAAAATTGAGCCGTTTTATCACGCTCGACCCGGTCAATTTGCCGCACCGCTCAATGACCGTCAATTCTACCACGTGCGAGAGGTGACGCCCCAAGGCCAATGGGGCTGGACGTATCATCTGACCACTTTTGGGTTGTATGCCCGCAATCTAGCCGACCATGTGCGAGTGGGCGACTACGTGGTGATCGAGAACCCCACCGTGGTCACTGATCCACATCCGGTGGCCAGTCGGGGTCATGATTTAAGCGTGTGGGTCGGACCCACCCTTCAAATGGACTCGAAAGTGACGGTGCTTCATCTGACGTTTTCGGGACCTCTCTTTTCAGCCCATGCGGGCACCCGTGACATGCAGCGAGTCGAACCCGAGACCGAGTCCAACGCGAGCTTCACCTTGAGATTAGATGACGAGGATGAGGTCATTGAACCCGCACGGCCAGCCAAGGCTCCAAATACCCCGGCCCAGCCACCACCACCGCCCAAACGAATTTACGTGCCCATCAATGAATGCACGTCCATCCGGAAGGCCGAATATAATGTGTGGGCCGTGATCACCCGTGTCTCTCGACCCGTGAGTGCCACCAAAGGGCAGCATTTGATGGCCCAGGTATTCATTCAAGATCCCGAGTGTACGGGCACTTACGGATATGCGGACTATCAGTTCAGTTTACTCGGCTTGAAGGACGACCAATTCCCACCCCTGGAAGCGGGGTACGTTATTCGAATTCACCACATGATAGTGCAGGAGTGGAATGGCGCTAAGAATGGCCGAGTCTATGATGCTCGATCGGTTTTAGTGGTGCCCGGTGGACCCAATGATCCCATGCAACCCATTTGTCGGGCCGCGGCCTTTGAATTCACTGAGCCTGATGAGGATCGTGTCCAAGCCCTACGAACTTGGTGGCATGGGTACCAAAACCTGGTTCGAGGACCTGGTCATGGGCCCGTTCGTGAAAAGCGCTTCGAGGAAATCTCAGAACCCGGTCAGTTTGACATCTATTGTGAAATCGTAGACAAAAAACCGGTTAAAGGATCTCATCACTCGCCTCAAACCCTTCTCACCATTACTGACGGGACCCTGAATTCATTAATTACGTTGACGAAGAATCCAGATTCTGTGGATGAGAAAGATACCCAAGAGCTAGCTTCCGAAGGTACCTATGATATGGAAATTACTGTCCACGGCCATGAGCAAGACGTGGTGAGCCCAGCTCAAATCGGGGACTTGGTTTTGCTCAAAGGAGTCCATGCCCATCACAAGGCCTTATTTGATTCACAGGAAAATGAGCAATGCTACGGCTTCTTTTTTACCATCCCGGCTGATCAATCCGGCGCCAAATGCCTCAAAATCCCTGACAATCACAGTCGAGCGCGACAACTCAAGAAGAGAATCCAAGCCATCCATGAGCAATCGAATAAACCTCAGCCGCATTCCGAGGACATGCGATCCCTGGAGGAATTGATGGAGGAAATTGGCCGATCCCCTTCGCAACCGATTGATAGTCAAGACACTAACATGTTCCCCAACAGCGAGATATTTGAGCATGTCAATCCCTCCGCATCACCCATCAAGTCCAACGTCAACTCCCGTTTGACTAACCCCAGTCAATCCCAAGATCCAGGAGCCAAACACGCAAGGTCATCTTTTGCTAAAGCCACCCCAAAAGACACCGAACCTGAACCGACTGACGTACGAATGGATGAAGACATACCGTCAGTTCGAAACCTGCCTGTGACCGAGAATGACCTGACCATGGACAGTAGTAGTCAAGGGAGTAGTTCGAGCACCAGCCTTGATTCATTGCCCAGACCGGTGGTGACCAGATCCAGAAGTAAGCAAACCAAAAAGGTCAGCACGGGTCGTCCCTCGGTGTCCAAATCAAGGCTGAATTCCACGCCTTCCTCCCCCGAGGAAGAAGATATCTTCTACTCCTGTCCCAGTCAGTTGTGATTTCGCAAATGGAACAGCCTTTATGATATTTAAAACGATGATGAGTTCGAGGTAGTTAACGCAGTAGTATTAAACAGCTGTGTTGGAATCGCTATTTATACAATAGCGGGGGGGCATGCCTTGCGTGGAGTTTATTAAAGTGAGGCTTGAAGAAAGTCGATAAGGTCAAGACGTTCTTGAACGCGTTCGCTATTTCATGCCGTCGAGTTTGAGGAGAAGAGCGAGGGCTTGCCTGAGCTTCTCTTGATATGAAATAGCGAACACATTCAAGGAGCTGACCAATCAACTTTTTGAGATCCAAACTTGAATTAACTCATAGAATACCAAGTAACTAGAATGCGTACCCTCCACAGGAGCTGTACTAGATGAGCATGATTTCTCCAACCTATTTTGGACAGACAAAATTCAGAAAAACTGCCCTCAGAGGGTATAGCAATAAAGGCTACTTTTTTTAAGAAATGCGAGAGGTAACTGGTGGCTGAAATATGTCCTAACCCAGTAGTTGAAACAAGCCGGTTACCTGGGAAATGGATTGATTGTCAGATGGTTAAAATACACTTTAGGAGGGGACACACGGAAGCAACAGTAAGTTACCTTGTGAAGAGTACTGATGGGATCAAATAAAAAATCAGGGGAGGTTGCAACAATTTACATTTTGAGTGGCATATGGTATCACTAGCGGAACATTGGAAACCTGTTGCTTAGTCACAAAAAGTAGCCCTGATTTATCTTCGTAAAAGTTAGAGCATTACTCTAACTCAAGATGCTTCATGATTTGAGATGTCCATAGCCTGGAATTTTGAGGGCTTGAAAGTGCTCGTCAAACTCACATTAAGTTTAGTGGACAGTCAATTGCGATGTCTGACGCATCGTTTGGACACGTATGGGCGTGGTTGCCCACATTGAACAGAGCGACTGAAGTTGGATTGATAGTCATGGATTCAACAGTCAGTTCAACTTTGTGAACACGGACATTATGCGACATCTTTCGTGCCTTCTCCGTGTAATTGGGCGCTAAACATTACGATTTGATGATTGGCGCTCTTACGGCATGTTTTGCGCGCCTTCTCCCGTCATCTAAGTGGCGACACTGACCAAATGATCACAAATCTGAACGGTGAACCATTCTCACCATTCTCACCATTCTCACCCTTCTCCGTGTAATTGGGCGCTAAACATTACGATTTGATGATTGGCGCTCTTACGGCATGTTTTGCGTGCCTTCTCCCGTCATCTAAGTGGCGACACTGACCAAATGATCACAAATCTGAACGGTGAACCATTCTCAATTGACTTGTAGTCATCGCCTGTCACCATTCCTCCATCGTATCATCATCATCATCATCATCCTCTCCCTCTCCGCGTGTCCTGCCTCCGGTGGGATATCCAGGGCCTGTCTTCATTCAGGCTTATTATCTACGGAGTCCGGCTCAACCCGCCTGTGAGTTCCTATCCTTGGCTGGCTTGCATCATGCCCTTACCGGTGAGTCGGAAGCTGGTGGACCCATGCTTCGACAAGTTCCGAGCCATGTGGATGGAAAACGCCTTCTGTGACGCCCTCATCATGGCCGAAGGGGATCCCGAAGCCATCACCATCAAAGCCCACCGCGTGGTCCTGTCCGCCTTCTCCTCAGTGCTCAAACACAAGTTCCTGGACCAGCCCGACCCCAGCCAAGTCATTCGGGTCAAGTACATCGACTACAACGGCCTCATGTTCGCCCTCCGACTCATGTACGAAGGTTGCGTCAAGATCCCCGATGGCGACCTGGAAGGTTTCTTCCAAGTGGTCCGATCCTTGGCCATTAAGACCGGCGAGCCCGAGCTCGACACGCTCATCTACGATCAGGATATCGCCGCCATTATGTCGGCCCACCCGTCCACTGCCGCTGCCAGCTCTGCCAAGCCCAAATTTCAGGGCGTTTTGGAACGGGTGAGTGGATCGCATCGGATTATCAAACCCGAATCCGACAAGAGCGCTGTCTCGTCGAGTCAGAGTGCCCAGCGACCGCCCGATTCTTCTCACGGGTCGTCTACCGAGGCCACGGTCCGTCCCCGAGTCGATTTGCGGGTACCGCCACCCGGATTGGTTCGGCCCACGCAATCCCATGTGTTCAACGAGCTGCACGATCATACCATGGAACAATTTAAAATCAATCGACGGCCCGATGGCACGCGCAATGTCTTTCGACCCGATACCAATCGCCCCGCGGAACCGCCTACCCCTGGAGGAGGACTCAATAGTGGCCGCGTGTTTTTGAACCGCACCGTACCTTTGCCTGTGAATGGTGGGCCAATTGGCACCTTGGGTTACACTCAACCTTCCGCTGATCGCCACAATTTGTCGCTACCCGCTATGAACGAACCGCCACCTCCGGTTAGCCGTCACGTATTTCTCAACCCCGAAGATAATCTATATTGGCTGGAGGCCCGGAACGAGGTCTCGACCGGCGAGCACGCCGTCAAGGACAAATTTGGCGAATTTGGCTTGCAACGGATCGCGGGTGATTACGAAGCTGACCAATGTCTGTACTTGGCCTTCAACTCAGAGGCCCAGACCTTGGCCGCCATGCAGGTCTTGGAATTCGAGATCAAGCTCACTCCTGTTAGGAGACCTCCAGCCAATATTGCTAGCCTTTGGTTGAACCCTCAATCTGGTGGGATGAGTCGAAGTGGCCCTCCGCCCGCATTTTCATCAGCCGCAGGTGGACCTCTGAAACGGGCCCGACCCACCTCCGAAGCCTTAAAGATATTTGCACCTCATTGCGTGAACAAAGCCGCCGTTCTCAGACTTTTGCGGAATAACGGCATCATGCTACCGCAGACTGCGCCACTCATCTTTGATCAAGGGTAAGTGGTCTTTAGTTAATTGTGCCCGTTCAGTGTGAATGGTTTATTCGCAATTGGAACATTGGGACTCTTTCCGGAATTCTTTACATGGATTTAGGTAGTCCAATTCATGAGTGAAATAATATTGTCCGTATTATTTTAGTTTTTCGCAGTCGGTTTGCTACCTAACGGAGATTGATTGTCTCAAGTGGGGTTATGCCCGTTCCATGTTATCATATCACATAAATCATGAATTGTTGCCTCGCTTATGGTGATAACCACAGTTCAACCATCTAAGCCATTCAGGGAAAGCTAATGCACCACCAATACGGAACACCTGTTTGGCATTCATTTAAAAAAAAAAAACAAATTCCATGGTTATTACTTAGCGCACAGATATCCGTTAATATGCAACGAAACTGGCAAAAACAATCAAGGAAACTAATTCTATAGAAGAGAAGTAACTTGACTCGGAAAGATATTTTCCGTATGAAAGTGAATAATGTATATTTGGGGGAAGGGAGACCCCTTGGATAATTAACGAAAATAAATTTCCAAATTTTTACATTTTACTCAAAATAATAATAACACTCTCTGTATTTGCATTCAATTTAGTTTGGTTTTTCAGGTATTGTACTATTCCCTTGGGACCGTCAGATTTGGATTCTGCCATTAGGAAATTCAGCGATAAACGGCACAATGGTGTCCCTTTGAACCCGGAGCGCGTGTCTCTTCCAGGTTAAATGAAACAGCCTCGATTGCATCTTCGAAAAAAATGGAGCTTTATTTTGTTATGTACCACACGGAATATAAGAGCTTATGATCAACTCAAACGAGGCAAACCACACAATCCCACATCCCAGAGGGCTCGCACCACCCCCTCATTCACTGTCCGACTCCGAAATCCCACCCAGAGCTCCACCCACCCTAAGGTCTGGACGAACACGATGAATTGCTCGTTTAAAGCAATCACATCGGATCGAGACACGCGAGTGACTTGTACGATCTTTCGCATCGTGTCCAAGAAGTGAGTCCGTTCTTTCTCCTTCTGGTACCGAATCTTGGCCAGACTCTCAGAGCGACACGATCGGGATCGTCGCCGAGGGAATTTAGCATCCATATTGGCGTCCAAATCATACTCATAATCGGTTTGATTCGAATCGGAGGAACAACTGCTGGTGTCCTCGGTCTCTCTCGGGTTGTTGGGCTCGAAAGTGTTTGACACGGAGGAGTGAACATCGTTCTCGTCATAGTTACGGCAAGACCTTCCACACACGTAGATCTTTGCTCCCAATGGCAGCGGGAACGAGGGTTGATATTGGACCCCTTCGAAAAGAGGCTCGTTCCCCGGGAGCAGGTTCACGAAATGTGAGATTGGCTCGGGGAAGGACGAAAACTTCCGAGATATCGTCGAGATGTTGGACAAGATTTGACACCCCTCGAAGGTCCCGCCCATCATCGCCCTTTGGCAGGATCGGTTGATTTGCACGCAAAGTTCGGTTTCCAATATGGGCAAAGCTGGACGGGGTGGTTCAAAGTATCTTTGAAAGATCAGCCCAATTACGGCCTCGACCTCCAGGGCGAACTTTTCTGAGATGGCTTGGGCGTGCTTGAGATTAGATGGGCGGGGCTTGCCTCGTCGGAAATTGAGGCTTCTCCGCCAGGCCTCGAGATCGCCGAAGAAGAACTGAATCGGGTCCAAGATGGCTCTTTGGAGATTAAGCGCGGAATTATCCGGTAAGATGGACTCCACGGTGAGATCACCCACGAATACGAGATATCTCCCCATGCGCTCGATTTCAAATCGACCTCGATTCAATTGGAAGAACGTGGGATTCTCACCCAATGTGTCCGTGAAAAATCGAGCCATACCGGCTAATTGACCGGCTGTACAGACCACGTGGTCATCGGACAAATGGCTGGGATATCGGAAGACTACGGCTAAAAGGGGATCGTCATATTCGGATTGCACAATTTGGGTGTCGTAAACGTACACTTCGAATTTATGAGACCTCTCAAAGTCGGCCATTCTTCTTGGCACTTGGTACTATCTCCTTCGATTTCAATCACAAGTGTATGTGACATAGGGAGAACGAAAGATAAGGAATTACGTTGACAGAAACGAGAGCCGCGGCCAGGGAAGTCAGCTTCCCCAGTAATATATGAGTATTATGATGGATCACTTTTATTCCATAATTTAAAAGGTATTAAAATAAATAGTCAGGCTTCACTCAAGCCTGAAGGATTTTCTGGAACTGCTCGTTCGTTGCCAGTTCACCTTGGTTATCGTACTCATTATATTTAACCCAATCCCGGGCAATGGGAGCGGCTAGGACTTCTTCGGGCAGGGCGAAAGAATCGCAAATCGACAACGCATCTGGAGCAAGCTCAGCGCAAAGGGACCGATTCAGATCCAGGAGGTCTCGACCTTGAGTGGAACTCAGGATTCCTTGTTCCATGAACCAGGGCAAGTCTCGCTCCAAAGTGCTCAGTAGGTGCAGATGGAAGAGTTTCTTGAGAATCGGCTCAATATCCGACCCGGATACGTCGTCTTGAGCCAAAACCTCTTGGAAGGCCTCACACACGACGCGATCGGCGTATGAGCGAGCGAAAGCTTGAACCAGATCTTGTTGTTCGAACATCCAGACATTGTAGATGCCCTTTTCTTGGAGACTTTTGCCCAAATTATCAAAGATCGAGGGGAGAGCCTTGCCAACCTGGAGAATGGACAGGCGTTTACGTTTCATTGATTTAACGACACGGAAAAGTCGCTTCAAAGGACTTACTTTGGTGAAGAGGAGGGCTTTGGCCATTTTTCCCTTCAGGTTCTCAAACAACTTGTTCTCGCGAGACTTCAGCAAAAAGGCCAAATGATCCGAGTTGCCCAAATCCATACACGTGGGTGTGTCTAAAGAATGGGGCTGAAACATGGCCAGATGCTCCTTGGCCACTTTTTGCATTAAAACGGAATTGTCCCCCTCAGCCGTGATCCCGGCATGTGCAGACCCGAAAAAGTCGCCAAACCGATTGATAGATAAGTAGCCTTGTCCTCCGCAGCGCTCCCTTGAGACCGTCACCACTTTGTTTAAATGCCACGAGGACAATGGTTTGATGGCACAGCACATCCGAACCACCTGCAATTTTAGTATTTCACCTCTTCGAGCCCCTTGCAAATCTCTAATATATGCCCTGATAAGTTTACGCACATTCATGTGGTCGGACCCATCCTTGGGCTGGAACGCCCATTTCCTCTTGACTTGACTCAATCCGAAATTCAACGCCACCGTGGTGGCCAACAAAGGCATAAGAGCGCGTTGTTGAAGCTGGTACGACAAAATGGGCGTGTCAGATTTACCCGTCGGGCCCACAGTCAAACGCGTTGCTGCGTATCTCAGAGCGATGCACAAACTTGCCTTGGCCGCCACCTGCAAATTCGAATATCCTCGCCATAAACCAAATGATTAAACCCAAGGTCAACTTGAATATCTATCAGCTTACAATACATCCCGAAGCAATGCAGATTCGACCCGACAACAACTGGTCCGCCATGACCAAGAATCGGGCCCGGCCTCCTTGCTTAACCTGAGATTCGAACTTGCCGTCCTCGGAGATGTCGCTGAATCGATTCAGAAGATTGGTCCGTGGAACTCGCACATGGTCAAAGGTCAACTTGGCGTTGTCCACTCCATTTAAGCCCATCTTATGGCCCATATCCTCTACGCTCACGCCGGGCATCGGCTACAGATGGAAGTTTTGAGAATGTAGGGGTAATTATGGACTAGCTTAGAAATGCGCGACGTACGCCAAGTTTCTCATCCCGACATCGAACCAGAACCCCATGGATCCCTTCGTTCTTGCCATCGACGTACAATTGGGCAAACACCACGATGTGTTGGGCGTGGCAAGCCCCATTGGTGATCCAATACTTCTGAGCCAAAGGTGAGGGTGTATTCACGATCAACTCATCTGAAACCCCAACCCCCAATCACTCCATCGAGTCAATTCAAGCGAAACAATAACGGCTGAAACAACCCGAAATATATTACCCGTAGCCTTGTCGTAAGTGGCCGTGGTTTCCATTTCCACGGCGTTGTTCCCGTATCCCAATTCCGTGAGGCCGAAACAGCCCACATCTTTGAGGCTGTCGATCCCGGGCAAAAGATAATGATGTCGCTCCGTGCCCAATTTGAGCACCGTTCCGCCGAATAAGTTGAATTGAACGGTCATTTTGGTGCCCATGGCCGGATCGATGACGGCCAATTCGTGGGCGGCAAAGATCTTGAGCGGGTTGTTCTGAAAGTCCATCACGGAGATGAAACCCGCATCACAGATGGCCTGCAAACGCTTCAAGGCCAGAGCCCGTTCATCCTCCAGATTGATATCATATCTAACCAAGTGAGATGGAGAAACAAGATTGAAAGAGGATGGACTGGAATACACAGGTTTTGCCTCGGGGTTCAGAACTCATTTTGGGTCGAGAGGCCCAGAGGAAAAATCACCATCTCCGTTTCTTTCAAGAAGTCCAGTCCAATTGGTCTAGATACTGAAAGTTCGATGGGTTCAATAGATGCATAGAATATCAAAATGTTTGAACATAAGGATCGAAGTATTTTCCATGGCTTGTAAGGATTAGAGGCATCTTTACTATATCCTATATATCCTATATCTACGTACCTACCTAGGTGTGAAGAGTTCCTTGCGGAGAAACTCTCGGAAGTTGTTCCTCATCTCGTGATTGTCATGATCCAAGATATCCTGCAATTGCCGCACATTGAAGGAGGCCTTTTGACCCCATTGCTGCCTCAGTTCCTCCGAGGACGAGCGATTAGACAGACCTGTGGTGATGAGGGCATTCTTGGGCGTCATCTGAGTTAAGGTTCGCATTCCCGGTGGACCAGGCCGAATCACGAAGAGCCGGGGTACCCGGACATTGGTGAGGCAAGGCAGACGCGCCCGGAGAGCTGTACCGCGGGTTAGCCCGGACATGATGGATTGATACTGACAGGAAAGACCGATGGATGCCGATTACGCGATTACGGGATTACGGAATCACAAGCAGGTCAAAAAGTTCTCGCAGCTGATGAGCGAGTGCACACAACTAGTCGATCAACAACTACACATCAACGGAGACAAGGACGCGTACTAAGCCGTTTTTAGAACACTCTAATTGCGTTTTCCAGCCATTTGTTTCGAAATGGAAATGGCAAAATTTGAATGGCAGATAAATAATTCAGTTGCGGGTTTCCAAGGATTCAGTAGTCATTTATTGGTTCAAGAAAAAAAAAACATATCCAATATCTTCCCTTAAGATGATCGAAGAATAAAATCATAATGCAGGCTGTTGCCCAAAACATGCTCATAAGAGAATTAACCTTCTCATTTTTTTATTTGATTGCTTGAGGAGCAGGCACAGACCTATAAAAAAATAACAGCGCATTCCGCCAAAGAAATGGGTTTCAGCAAAAATTGTGCTTATTTCAGAATTTCTTCTGTAACTCAAGTTCTTACAACGAGATTTCAAATCTCAAATCTCTTCTGTAGCTATACAACCTTTTTCAATCAATGGCGTTCTGAAAACGCCAAGGAGAACCAATTCTGCACAAAGAGTGTTTCAAACTGCGTACTTAATAGACAGTGTCTCCGAAATCAGTTTGGGGAAGTAGGGGGGGGGGAAGTATTCTACAAAAGTATTATTGTTGTTCAGGGGAGCCACTCTAACGACCGGGATTTGGGAATGAAATAGTCTATGAGCTATGACCAATCAATTTACAGCTTAAGTTTAATCCCAGCACCCCCGTCCCCGTAAGAGATCCATCCCATGCAAGCCTGCCAATATTTTCGACAATTATTTCAAAAAGTCATTGTGATATTTTTTCCCTCTCCTAAGGTGAAGCCTTTTCTTGCTTTTTTTCGATTTGGAGAAAGATCTTTGAAATACTATCTTAATAACAATATCTGACCATTGCAAAATTGCAAATTTTCAGACTGTTTTTAATCGTTAAACTTTTTCGAAAAAGGAACTATAATTCCATTACATCTTAAAATTGTGTAATTATAACGACCCAAAAACTTAAAAAATCACTCGTTCCTTTTTCAGCTTCCAGAATAGAGACGTGTAAACTACGGGATTGGATTTCAGCTGTGTGAGGAATTCAGGCTGCGCCAAAATCGCAGCAAGAACTACCATGATTTTAGCACATCCAGTGCTTCCAGATTTTCATTAACAAAATTGTTCTCCATCTAGGGAAATTGGTCAACAATTATTTTAAACCATTTCAGTCCAAAATTCATTTGATGAAGAAGACATTACATGGCAAGTGACAAAAATTGGCAGGAATACAAAAAAAAGAATATTTGGTGCAAATATTTTGTCATCAGTAAGAAGTGTGGTGACACTTTCTTCATGGTAGAACCAGAGGGAGCACTGGTATGAAATCCCACAGCTTTACACTTCTCTATGGCCTGAAACTTTTCGTGTATCTCGTGACGGCTGTAAAAACCTAACAGATATAACAGAAAATTGTTATTATTATTAATATTATTATTACCACTCATATTAAACTAAAGAATGTCAAATTGTGCTTGCTTTTAACTGTTGAGTGTATTCTTGGTTTTAAATGTTGTTGCATCTGCTACTCTATTGTTTACATCTTCTCAATCAAATTATGTTGGACTGAAGACCCGATTCAGTGTAATTGTCAAGCAGGGAAAATTCTTCTTTGGCTTGAGTATGATGCATCAAATTTCCAAAGTCTCCACATTTTTTCGACTTTAGGCATGGACTTCTAACAGGGAAGCTTTGCCGGCTTAACAATAATAATACTGTTAATACTAATACTGTTTTTCCATCACGACTTTTGCGACAATATTTCAATCTTAGGCAAACTAACGAGTAATGCAATTACATTTTTTCGAGCAACAGTTGCGTAACTATTTTTGATCTAAGTAATTGTGACTGAGGAACGACTAATAGGGGATGTCAAGTAAAGGAAATTCAAGAAAAAATGTGGTCCGGCACCCTGCTTTTGGGTATTTTGGGGAGAGAGAACTACGACAAACATCACAGTCAACTCGCACCATTCGCCCATTGAATTTTCAATAATTCAGTGATTTTGAGCGAGTTGTGTTAAAAAACCCTACTAAATGAGCATGTTTGGTGTTAATCAGTGAACGCACTATCAAATTGGCTCAACACCACAAGGCTAATTGCCTATACAAGCATGTAAAATGGAAAAAATGTCAAGATCCAATGCATGCACACTGCGGTTTGGTTGGGCATGTTTGTTGTCTTTGATTTTTCTCCATGGAATAACGTCAGTTGTTCATGAACGCGTTTACTTGACTAGCCCTATGCCCTGGCACTGTCATAGGGTTGCAATGTCATAAGGTTGCAATGTTACAACTACCTCCACATGTTGCGGAAACTTATAAATGTTAGACGTTTGTTGTCATTACTTTCTGGCATATGTTGGTTTTTGATGTGGCATGTTTAAACTTTACAGATCGTTCTGGCATGTTTCGAGCAACACTGGTTTGATCAGCTGTCTGAGCCAACATAACATGATGACTGATTGTTATTTACGAGTGGAGCTCGTCGCTGACTTAGAAGGAGGGAAGGGAGACAGACAGGCAGACTGACAGACGGACAGACGAACAGACAGCTCGTCCATCTGAAGAACTGAATCCTCGACTAAGCCTCGACTAATGTGGACCAGGATGGCCTCACTCATCATGCCACCATCATCCCTGTGAATCAGGCCACCATGGTCCACCAAGAGAAGGTGTGCCGTGATCGGGGCGTGGAGCTCAACCAGAAGCGTCTCCAAGGCACCCTGGTCGACATGGTCTTCGAGGTGGATGGGGTCAAATTCAACGCCCATCGCTTCATCGTGTCGCTGTACTCGCCCTATCTGCGCACTCTCGTCGACCCTCACGGGCACTTTGCCGAGAACCAAACGGGACAGGGTCAAATCACGCTCAAGGGCCTGGATGCCGAGCATTTCGGACACATTCTCACCTACATCTACACCGGACAGATCACCATTCATGAGGACAATGTCTTTGAACTGGTGGAGATCTGCCAGTATCTGCAAATCAGCGATGACGACATCCTCGTACCTCAATGTCTGAGCTTCTTGGGCGATAAACTCCACACTTGTCCTTTGGCCATGGTCTTCAAGATCTGGAATCTGGCCGAGCAGTACGGCTTTGCCGAGCTTCGAAGCCACGTGTTGGGCGTGTTGAGCTTCCGGTTGGAGGACTTTCTGCGCAAAGACTTCTTCATGTACTTGGGATTTGAGGAGATTGAGCAGGTGCTCTCCCATGAAGTCTTGTGCATTCGCTCGGAAAAGACATTGTTCGATGCCTTGGTAGCTTGGCTCAAACGCAAGGCCATGGAAGAAGAGGACGACCCAGAGACAGGTCCTGAGCACGAACCCGGGGGTATCTTGAGCATGACTATGGAACTGGTGGGCAAATTGAAGCTGTGCAATCTCTCCGATGCCTACGTTCGTGCTGCGCTCAAATCCGTTTCGCCTAAACTGTACGATCCGCCGCGGGAACAGGATCCTTTCGCTCTCCGGCAATGCTCGAATTGCGTGTACATGTTCGAGTATTCTCGGTGCGAGTCCGAAATCCTCGGCATTCAAGAGTTTGTCAGTCAGCGCCGCGATAAGCCCACCTACGCTTACTTTGATCCGTGCTCCGCCTCGCGGCATGCCGTGGCCGTGCTGAACGCCCCCACTCAGAGCAAGTCCTACTTCCAGCATTATGGTCCGCATTCCTCGTCCAATTTCGAGATGATCACGAACGATAGTGAAGTGTTGGTGATTGGCGGGATGAAGCGTGGTCCCCGTGAGACCTGCGTGTCCAATGACGTCAAGATCTTTGATCTGAACACGGCCACTTGGGAACATTTCGGGGGCTCGCTGCCCCGGGAAGTGATTGAATTTGGCGTGATTTGCTCTTCCGAGTACATCTACGTCATCGGCGGTTTGACCGACGAGTTTTGTCGCAGCGCCCCGAACAAAGTGCTCTACCAGAATCGACCTATGAACGTGTCCACCGAAGTGTACAAGATCTATCGAGGCGATCTGACGAATCTCCAGGGGTGGACCAGTCTTCCGCCCATGCTTCAACCGCGGACCGCCTTCTCAGTGTGCCAAATCGGGGACCAAATCTTCGTTATAGGTTGTGACTTCTGTGATATCTTCTACATGGAGCGCTCGGAGTGGATCACCATTAACCCGCCCATTGACCAGGACTCCGTGGACAAGCCCGCTTTAGCCGTGGTGGGCACGCAGATCTACGTCTTTGGCAATCGTACCAAAAATGGCGAGAACGTCTTCCAATGTCTAGACACGGAAACCCGCCAATGGAAACGCATTCCCGGACTGAACTTCCGCCTGGACGTGATTGCGGCCTTTGCGCACAACAACCTGGTCTATCTGCTCAGTTGGCAGCGATCCAATGCGAACATGATTCATTCTTACAACCCGGTGAGCCTCGAGTGGAAGGCGATTGTTCTCAATTTGCCCGGAACAGTTAGGGCGGGGACGTTGATTCGGCGACAAGTGCTCGAAGAGAACTTCTTCTATGGAGCCAAGCCTTTACATTGCACCGAGTTAGAGAACATTGCCTGATTACTATGACTGTGAGTTGTTGGTCCAGTTTTAGAAATTGCACAAAAATAGCACCTAATTAGTACATAGGGACACGACGCTATACTTACCTCTATATACCTATCTTGCTTACAAGCTCACTCACACACACACACACACACCTCTATTAATTTCACTCACTCTATTCGGTTGAAATATTGATATCAACAAAGTACAACAATAAGAACAACAACAACTTGTGATGAAAAGAAATGTATCATCAAGAGTAATAATTATAATCATGATAATACTGTTATTGTCCATTCAAATATTTGCACAGACCGAGGCAGCCAATAAATAATACCAACCCCATTTCACCATTCAATACATTCGACATCGGGCTCGAACTTCGAAGTTCCGCATTGAACGGGGCACTTGGGCATTCCTCCGTCAGTGCGGCATTGCCTGTGTCCGCGAAACAGTTGCAAAGGTCGCCTTTACAGGAGCACACGCGGAGTTGGCCCGGAATGGGGGAATCGCACGTGTTCGAATCCCGGGTCCAGCACAGTTTTTGCTCCAGCGCTATATCAAAATAAAATCATTTTCATTTTCGGCATTTATGTTGTCTTTGAAAGCAAGGATGTTTTCATTCAAATTTAGGGAGAGATAAGAGATGTCTGACGAAATGGATTTTGAGCGGGATTTGTTACGTTTCAATTAGTTCCTCGTCATTTTTTCATTTTTTATTCTATTTTGGTTTGGTTTTTCACGGGCTTTTCTAACCGCTACAGGGAATGAAATCCCCAGTACTATTAAAATGAAAGGTTATAATTCGTCTACTTACTTATTACCTTTCAATCTTTATATGATATTTCGCTTCTAAATTGCGACATTTCTTTTTGAATCGCATATTGTACTCTTACCGCCGTCTCGATCTGCCGTCATACATCCACTGGCTGTTGAATTGCAGATGACCTCAAATTTGGCCGTGGCGGAGAACTCGGCACAATTCTTGTCCGTTTTTCCACCGCATTCATAGCATCTGAGAGCTAACGTGAAAGGCTTTTTAACATATCAAACATCTCACCTCTCTTCAACTCGACACGATGGATGATTGATCTTACCTAGAGCGATGTGCAAGCAATGTAAGAGAATTAGCGCTCTCGCGATGACAGACTTCATAACCATGGCGAAGGTTCTCTCAAAGTTGGATCCTCATTTCCACCTCGAATCCGACACCATCGATTTCTGCCTTGATTGGTCAATGCTTCAATCGGCTCCCACTGGGTTTCACGTCCTCTTTCCTACCCCCCGTTGTTCCTTCTTTTGAGTTGTAAAACTCGAATTGCACCAAAGGGATCACTCGTTGCTCAGGAATGGATCAGGCAAAGGTTGGGAACCTTCCAAAGAGAGAGGAAGAAAATAAGAACCTTCATTACACTGTTTGCTATGCTCTTTCTTCGTCTTTTGGTAACTGAAGGCTCGTAAAGTCTGAATAGGCGGTTAGCCATGACTAATTGAGGGCTTCCATATTCTAACCAAATGTGAAAGTTGCCATTAAGTTATGGTGAGTCATGAATCATGTCATTGGTGCACAGAGCCCTCCTGTGAACAAATATGGTGGGTGACATGGGCTCCTTTCTTTCTTTCACCATTCTCGACTCCCGACCATGAACTTGGGGGCCATTGGGGAGGCATTACTAATTCATGTGCACGGTTGCCCCTGAAGAGTAATTGCAAAAGGCTAATTTCTATTCGTTATTTGCGATTGCAATGGGCATTCGCTCGGGGCCGCAAAATAAATCAATAAAAAAGTGCCATTCTCTGATACGATTTATTCACACATGTTTCAAACACTTTGACTTTACAACTTAATTTCCTCCACTTGATCGTTGGGATCTTCCTCTTCAAAAAGGGGCGTCTCTGCCGTTTCCGAATTGATGGTTGGATTCTCGATCTTGTCAGAAACTAAACGACTGATGGGTTCGCCATCAATGGTCTCATCCGTGGCCTCGTCCTTGGCTTGAATGCGAGCGAAATGACCATGCTGATGGCGGCGACGACCGCCTCCTTTGGAGCCATAGCCCGATCGAGTGTAGGCGGGATGGCGTGGGAAGGAATGGCCTTTGGAATAAGCGGTCTTTCCATGATAACCGTGATTGGGACCCACCGCTGTTCCGTAGTATTCATCCGCATATTGCTGATAATTCCTACAAAACACATGAAAGTAGGTAAAGCATAAGGACATAAAAATATCTGAGCCAATCATGCTACCGGTTATAGAGCTTCTTGAGGTATTCCAGGTAGTAAAGACGTCGCCATAGACTAACTCGACGACCAGGCGTATGTCTTACACGACCTGGGTATCGCTTGGCTCCATGACCATAGTAAGGTTTGGAGTGAATAACAGGTTGACGATGAACGGGTCTGCCCACTGGATGATGAGAATCGTCCACAATGGGATGATCCAAAGGATCCAGAGCGGCTGCCACACCGGGCGTTAGTCCGGTATCGAGAGCGTAATCGTAGTCCTGGCCAAGGGAGAATTCGTCATAGTCGAAAAGGTAGTCGTCAGCTTCCCCAATGTAATCGGTACGTGGCAGATTTCCAGCCGGGAACAAATCCGAAGGGGGATTAAAACGGCTTCGGAAAGGTCCCCGTCTCGATCCCGCTCGGATGGGAGCTGGAGAAATGAATTTAAAACATGTGAGCCTTCAAACTGTCTTGTGCAGATTGCTTAATCGATCTAGTCACATGACCTTCAAATTTGCATTAAAGCCGTGTCTTCTGCAACTGGATTAAATGCATTTAAAAACATTGGATCTAATGAAGGATATGCATTTCCTTGAGTTACACTTTTGATCATTCTTTTCATCAAAAAGACAAGCAGCTCAGCATTACCTGGTCTGGCATCTTCACTGATTGGTTTAAGTGGCAAATCAGGGCGAAGATCCAAAGGCAAGGATTTAACGGCACTGCATGCGTCGTTGGGGACTCCAAAAGCATCAATGGCTTGATGGTCGCTACCTTTGTTCAGCCAGTTATTGATGGCCTAGTATTGAATAAAGAAAAAAACACTCACTAAATTTTAGATTGATAATTTCAGACAAGGATAAGTCTGTACTTGAAGAACATTGACACTCTTCTCCTCCGCAGTTTGAGTGGTGAGCAAAGGAATGCGAACTTCTCTCCTCAAAGCGGCGTGCTCGTTGTCCAGAAAGGCTGTAGCATCATCGCAATTGGGGATGAACCACCCATTTTCTGGTTTATTCACGCTAAGCGCTTCAGCCATTGCCAACATTCCTTGTCTCCAACCTTTAGAGAAGAAACCGCCTTGGCATCAAATATTTTATGGAATTAAATGTGCCATTACCAACGGAAAAGTCTCGGAAATCCTCGGCATCTGAAGCCACACCGCAAGTCTGTTCATCGAAATTTGTCTCATCGAGTTGGTTGGAAGTCAGGAAAACTGGGGTCTTAATGTGTTTCCACGACCTATAGAATGAAGCCATAGATGCGGATACCCCTTGTCATGAAAATATCGTTCTAATACCTGGAAAAGGCTCCACATAGATTGGCTAGTTCGGTGGAATTGACTTTGTCCTTATTCTCTTCAATGCAAGATTCGTCGTCTTGTCTATCCCAGAGATATTTCTGAGCCTCAGGTTTCTCCTTAGGTTCGAAACAATTTTCACTTTGAACCCAATACGGAACAAGATCCACTCCATCTAGGACACATCTGACTTTGGTGTTCTCATTGACGGTTTTGATGGCATTCGCGAGGAAATCACAGTTGCGAGCAGCACCTCGAGCTCCGGAACCTTTGTTCGGATTAAGATACTTCAAAACCATCGTTAACATCAGCCTAGCAATTAATAAGACCTCACCAGAGCCGACGAGAACAATCTCCTGAGCCTTTCCCATGTTATGGTTAGCTACCATATCTCGAAGTAGTGAGCTGAAAATGTGCCGCCCATGAAAGATCATTCCTCCGGTTTCATCGGATCGACCCCGGGTTCCACCGAACTCGTCGCTTGAGCACGATGGCAAAAGTACCTTCGATTTGATATTTTTGATATGTCAACCATGTATTGAACCCTACCCTTAGAGCTTGTTTTTCATTACCTTGAAATGATCAGCGAAAGGATTGTTGCGCTTGTCTTGCGACCAGATTCCGTCGTCCATTTGAATAGAGGGACGCTCGTTTGATGTGCATCTTTGAGGATTCTCTTGACATTTCAATTGGCATCCTTGAGCAGTGGAGCATTCTCGTGTCCCCGCATCATCGGGCAAGTAGATCAAGATCTTGGCATTGCCTTTGGCAGCATCATCTTGGTCATAAAAGTAGGCGGCTGTAGATCCATCGTTACATTGAGCCAGGTCGTATTTTTCCAAACTCGACCTTTGCATCAATACCGAGGTTTTGGCCTCCTGGGCCAGAACCGAACAGTTCGAGAACAAAGACCATAATAGGATGAGAAACCGCCAAACCATTTTGACAAACGCAACAATCGGTCGGAGGTGTTGGGTATCTTCAAAATGGATGGTTGAAACGATGGTAGTTTAGAGACTCGGAACGCAAAGAGTCATTGAATGACTTTCCTGTTCAGAGAGATGTGACCACGGACGGTGGCCACGGACTACTGAAGAATCTTTTTCGGATCCCCCTAATGAGTTTATCGTCAATATCCCATGTAAAAGACGCGACTGACACTCTGGTTCGGAATGGAGACGCAGGCGTGCTCGCCATACCATTCCGAAAGAATCTCGATTGAATACCAGAACGTTAATAGTTCGGATTAGGACGACGATGACAACGACATCTGTTCCCGTGGTTTGGTCTTACTCAACAGTGCTTTGAAGGTGAGGATGTTACTAATAATCGTTTACACGAGGTATATCGTTCGTTAAACTGGCCAAATCCTTGTCCAGGTCTTTGTGCATTTTTGAATTGAACACATTTATGGGCCTCAAGCTAGGTGTAACGAAATACATTTGTCCACTGAATCGCATGTCTAGGGACAAAAGAAGAGACCTAATTTGACACCATCTGACGCTCCGATTACGCAAAGCATTGACCACCGTTTTTCATGGGTGCTTGTTCAGGATAGTGCTTAATGAATTTCATAAATCAATCCATGTGCTGTTGATCGATCTGAACAAAGCCGGGCAATGCTGATAACATTATTAATGTTGCTGTGAGCGCCGAACTGGAAAATAATGAGAAGAGAGCAACGTGCATTGTCGGCCGTCCTTCAATTGAATTTACCATGTTTTACCTTGTGCAAATTTGCGCTGGGGAAACAGTAGATTTTTTTCTTTATTTCGCTGAAAACATAAATCATAATTCGATCAAGCTAATCAAAGGCCGAGAGCAATTTATCGGCACGTTTCTTCAGACGAGCCTTGTCCGCATTCCAATCATCTAAGTTGTCGATCAAAGGACGGGTTTCCACAGTTTTAGGGGATTTAGGGGTAGGAGATGGGGAGGTAAGTTCGGAAAGTTGCGCAAGCTTTAAGGGTGTCCTGGCTTTGCTTTCTTCTTGACTAGTTGGAGCGGTTCGATGGACTTCAACTTCTTCTTTGTTGGCGTTGTTGGCGTTGTTGGCGTTGTTGGCGTCGTCGTCGTTATCATCATCATCATCATCGTCCTTGTCTGGTCCCACTTCAAATTGTTGATAGAGATAAAAATGTTGGTCATTTCATGTATTTGCCAAGATGCTGAGATCATACAAATTTCACCAGAGCTAAATTTTCTTGTTGTAAAATCAATTCATTTTGATGGATCGAAATGACTCATTCAAACTCAAGTAATCAATACGGAAAACAGGACAGAAAATCTAAAAACAATTGAGATGTGTACAATATAGAAAGGCCTGGCCAAAGTTTGGGAAAAGATGTGGAGAGTTCTGAAGGGTTATGAAGGCTAATATTGACTCGAATTGTAATAATTTTGTCTTACTAGACCAAGCAATCGCACACCTTTTGGATGGTAACAGCAAAATAATGCTAAAGAAACTGAAAATGATCATTTTTACTGAAGAAGGAAATCTTTTGGTGGATTTTAAGACAATCCAATAAAACAATCTGTATTCTTGGAGAAGTTTGTTACGTAAAAAGGCAGTCGTCCAAGCTTCTGCGAATGGAATGCCCAGAACGTCCTTACCTAACTTTACTATCAAATAAAATCTGATCCACCAACGAGTTAGGGGTGGCAGATCTGACTAGCCCCTGAATCCAAGCTTGACTTGAAAGGTGCTCTCAGAACGCAAGGTAAGCCTCTGTGGTGGCTACAACTGACACTAAAATCTGGACTAAGACAAAGTCCATGAATGCTTTTGAAAACTTACAGTTCCAGATACAGTTCGTACCTTCTCTGAACACTACAGTCCCAACTTCTTAAGTGTCTCCCAATAGGAGAGCTCTCTCAGTCCTGTGATGTTCATTGTGAAACACCTTTGAACTTGTTTGACCTTTCGCAAACCTGCTGAACTCATTGGAGCCCAAATGGGTGAAGCATATTCAAGATGTGGCTGAACAACCGATTGGAACAGAGTTAGCATCGTGATACTATCTATCGCTGGGCTTACACGTCCAATATAGTCAACCACACGTTTGGAAAACTTTTCAAGAAAATCTTCATAGCAGGTGGTTTTGACACTATCACAGTCTCTGAATTCTTTTTTCAGGAGTTTAAGCTTAAGGAAAGGCTTTTGGGGTCAATTTCACCTTCAAGTTGTGAGGACGGATCGGTGAATGTACCATCCCAAGAAAGTCGACGAGTTTTCCTCCGGCCTTTTCAAACTATTGCGAAATTTTCCATCAAGGTAGAGTTTGGCAACTCCATAGAGCTCACAATGAGCAATTCGTATTTGCGATACTAGGGCTTTCCTAGGAATACTTGGGGTTAAGCATAACAAATCTATCGTATTGATACATCATTTGAAACAATAACTAATCGTCTTTCTACAAGTTAACCAGTTACAATGAAGACTCAAGGTGGTCATAAGTGAACCATCAGACCATCCTCCTCAAAATATCAATGTAACTGAATGGGTTCAAGAAATCAATGATTTAGGCAATGTAAAATTGTAAAGTAACCAATAAGAGGTAAGCTTAGCCATAGACCTGTGTTATTGCAGAGTGTTTCCATGAGGAAATGATTGCCGTTATCAAGATATTCATATCCTTAGTCGTCAAGTCGGGATCGGAACTACACGTGTTACAAAATATATATATATAGCCAAGTGGAATCTCACCCACCTTTCTGTTTCTTTTCTTCAACTTTCACCGTAGATTGATTGGCCACATCCTCCTGGACGTCCTTCTTCCGCTTTTGACTTTGCTTTTGCTTCTTTTCAAAGGCCTCCAAGGCCGCTTTCCGCTTCTTTGAGCTGGAGCTCAGTGAGCTCGAGATCTCATTCTGGATCTCCAAAGGGCGTTTCTGCAATCTGGGCGATTTACGAACCACCGGCGAGGATGGGGAAGGGATCTGAGATGGTTTGGCACGTTTGGCATTGGACGATGGAACGGGTGAAACTAGTGACGATTACAAAACGTTACAGATTTGAAGGTCCATAGAAATCCCGGCTCATTCAACCTTACTTTGATCTTGACGTCGATCCCCTTTGATCGGAGCAACAAAGGTGTGAACCACGTGGGCTAGCATCGAGGGAAACCACATGATGATGGTGATGGTCTGGATTGGCGTTCACGGATGCTTTGGCCGGCCATGGAACGTGCTCACTTGATTTCAGGAAGAAAAACTTGATGTCAACAAAACGAGAAGCATTTTCAAAACAGGACAGTGAGAAGGCAGGGTGACTGAAAAGTGGATTTGTCTTTGGGTTTAGTCAATGTTCTCGGATGACGAATTAAAGGCCACTTTACGCCTCCGATTGGATAGGATTAGATAATAGACGCCCATGAGGATGGTCAGGCCCCATATGATGAAGAAGCCCCAGTGAAAAAAGCTCTTGAATAAATTGATGAGGAGTTGTCGGGCACTGCGCCTAAGATTCTGTCTCCTGGGGGAAAGAATGAACGATAAACGTTATTCTCCACCGATTAGTTGGCGGTGCTCATTTTTAAATTTGTGGTCCAATGTTAAAAGGTTTACATAGAGACTTTAAGGGTTATTAATATCGTGTTAGGTTAGGTTTGATTAGGTCAGGTTAAGACTTAAAAAAAAAAGTAGCACCGCCAACTAATGGGTGTAGAATAACTTTTACCAAGAATGAACAACTCGATCAAGTTTATCACAAGGATTTAAGGTGAAACTGAACTGACCTACGGAACGAAGCCGCCTCTTGGTCTTTGGCCAAAACCGTGTAAATATGATGGTTGTTGTAGAATCGGGAAGGAAATTCCATTTGGTAAGCAGGGCGATGTTTCATTTTGGAACTAACTAAATCTAAGGCACTTGTTTGATCGATGGCTGAATGAAGCATTAGCTGCTCTAGCAATATCTCATTTATTCAGCGGGAAATGCAATAATCCTGTGTGTACACGCTGGTAGAATCCAAAGGAGAATGTTTCCCTTCATTTCGATATTAGCATTTACGACATCTTTTACGCGAGTGCAAGTGTTAGCGGTATGATGAAAAGAAAAACAAAAGTAAAGGCGGTCGCATAATTGTTAACCCTTGATTGTTAACCAACGCAAATACCTTTTTCTTGATTTTTTTTATGAACGAGCATATTTGGTCCAGCTCAGGAACACCATTGGTTAACTCTTAAATCATTGTTGGGCTAAATCAAATAAAAAAAACACGATCCAATTCTCAGCCTTGTTACTGGTGAGTGACTTATCTCCCCTTTTAAAAGCTGGAACAACGTGAGCTAATTTTAGTAAGATGGAAACTTGCCCTGATCCAAGATGCAACGCATCAAGTACGAGAAAACAGGAGCAAGAACCAGTGAGCATCTCATCAGAAACTGAGATGTCACGCCTGAGATGTATCTTTGAGGCACAATGTCTGTGAGTTATGTACACACATATTTCCTGTTAATGTTATGTGTAGGTAAAAATTACTTGCTCTATTCAAGTTTGTTATTAGGTTGTGAGCAGAAATTAAAAAAAAGCATTAATAGATTTATTTGATATTTTCTTGGGTCAATTTAAAAACATTCAGGCAATTTGGAAACAAATTTTAAAAAATTCAAAATTTCTGATTTCAATTGTCTTAAAATTGGACTTTTTCGTTCAACATGTTTCACTAATGATCATCGGAATTGGAGCCTGGTGTAGACGTTCTTTGTTTGTTGCATTTTGATATTGGTAAAATGAAAAAGTATTTGAATTCCGGTAAACTAGTTCATGGACTCTTAAGAGATGAAGCAGCATCCATTTGCTTCTCCTGGCAATTTAGGTATGGAATTGAGCCAAGAAAGTCCCTCTTGCAATAAGAGAAAAAATCGCAACCTAAATAGCATCAAAATTACACCAAAAAGACCCAATTTCTTAAAATAATGTTCCAATACTCACTCCATGATTGCAATTAAGTGGGAGACTGTTGTTCAAACAAAATTCATCCCTCACGCAAAAGGACCCAAAATTATTTTTTGTCAATAAATGTCTATATGTTAAAAATGATTTCCACATTAGTCATGTACAAATGTCGAATGGATAAGTAGAGGTCTTTCTTGTCATATCCGAGGGCTTGATCTGTCTATTGTAACAATGTATAGGCCCCTCCCTTCTTATTCAGTCAGCTCTTTAATGTCAGCTCTCCATTTCCTGGAAATGAGTTGGATCAGGCAGTTTGCTCGAAGGTTTTCTTTGCAGGGACTTTAATTTTCCGGCTAGCGTTGTAGAGTGAGAGCCTAGTCCCCATGGGTATATTCACATCTCGAAATCGACATCTCAGTCGTTCAAAAAGCTGGAGGAATTTGTGATCTTGGGCAATTTCTCCCACCATGTTGGTGTAGCCACCAGAGCAAATAGCGTTCTGGACTTGATCTTTTCCAATGACCCTGATCTGATCCAGTATGTCCATGTGACACCTAGTAATCTGTCAGATCATCAATTTCTTGAGATAGGATCAACTAGAGCCCTCTAGGGTTGACCAAAACTCAAAAGCCGGCATGCTCTAGCGTAAAACCGGCCAAAAAGGTTGGTGTGGCTAAATTCAAGTTCAAATATGAATATTGGCCGTTGAGAAAGATTAGAAGAACTTGACCTGAGTTCAATTTTGAAACAGGAATCGTCCATAGATGCAGCCATTGATAAATTAGTTTCAGTTTTTAAGGAAGTTTGCTCCAGTTTAGAAAGCTCTGAATGTGTTCTGAAAGGTGGTACACGGACAAAAATTCCAAAATGTAGGAAGACTTTGTTCAAAAGGAGTTGCAAACTAGCAAAAAGGATGAAGAGCACTTCGAATCCAGTAATTGTGGGTAGTCTCCAAAAAAGTTGGACGTAGTTCAGGGTAAGATTAAGGTCTCCATCAAATATGACCAGCTAAAAACTGAGAGTAAGGTGGTTCAGGAGGTCAGGTCGAATCCGAAGGCTTTTTTATCTTATGCAAACTCTACGAATACGAAAAATGAAACACTTTGTTGGGCTTTTTGAGGTTGATGGGGAAGCCATTAACAATGTACATGGCTGCCACAAAATACGCTGGCACTTAGAAATACAAATAGTTCTAAAACCATATGAGTTGCATTCATCAAACTTTTTTATGGTGATGTTAGATCTGCCATTAACCTTTCTTGTTACTAAATTATTCATTTGACCTTCTTTTGCACGGACAATTTGGCTGATACGCTTTGAAACTTCATTCATTGTGGCAAGCACAACTTCAATGGTGATATTCCCAGGCAGCCTTTAATCCTCTGTCGAGTGCCTTCACATTTTTATATGATCTTTAGGAGCGCTTTTCCTCCAAAAATTTGAGGCCAATCCAACTTGCCAATTTGAGCCACAGTGGATTTACAAGTACTGAAACTTATCGCTGGCGAACTTTGTAGCAACCCTGTAGAGACTATGTCAGTCAAGTTGAGCGTTTATATGATCTTGTAGTCACAGATCAAGATGCTTTAGCGGCCATCAAGGACTTGAGGCTTTCAAGTACTCCTGGCCCTGATGGCGTGACATCTCAGTTTCTGATGAGATGCTCACTGGTTCTTGCTCCTGTTTTCTCGTACTTGATGCGTTGCATCTTGGATCAGGGCAAGTTTCCATCTTACTAAAATTAGCTCACGTTGTTCCAGCTTTTAAAAGGGGAGATAAGTCACTCACCAGTAACTTCAGGCTGATTTCTCTCGCTTCGAATATTGAAAGTGTTTGAGAAGATCATGAAGTCCAAAGTTGATGTTGTCTATCTTGATTTTGGCAAGGCTTTTGATGAAGTAGATCATGGCCTTTTGTTGAATAGAATTCATGACATTGGGATCCAAGGCAAGGTTCTCAATTGGATAAGAAGCTTCATTCAGGATAGGAAGCAAGTTGTTAAGGTCGAGGGATCCCTTAGTGACAGACATGATGTCAAGTCAGGTGTTCCCCAGGGCTCCATCTTAGGGCCCCTCCTTTTTATAATATTTGTTGCCCCACTTCAAAAGCTTAGCATTACTGCCAGTCTCTCTTCTTATGCGGACGATACAAAGTTAGTTTCTGGTAGGAATGGCCAAGATTCCAGTAGCCTTGCAAAGGACTTAGACCGAATCTACTCTTGGGTAACTGAGAGTAATATGGCCCTGAACTGAATGAAATTCCGCTCAATGACCTTTGGGTGAACTCCTTTAAATCCTCCACTTGTAGATAATGGAGGTAAAGATATTGAGCAGGTCTCATCTATGAAATATTTAGGTGTAGTTCTCCAAAACAATGGAAAGTTTGATGAGCATATCCAGTTGAAGGTGGGTAAAGCTTTTCAAATGTGTGGCTGGATATATCGCACGTTTAAGTCCAGGGATAGCATCACGATGCCAACTTTGCACCAGTCGATTGTTCAGCCAAATCTTGATCGAAACAGCATTGTCTGCAATCAAAATTGCTCAACATCTAAAATTAATCAGGAACAATAAAACTTGGGGCCAGCTGAAATATTCAGTTCATTAGTTGAGTGATTATCTTTAAAGGAAAAATCCCCAATCTCACCAAGTTAGTAATCGTTGGCTGCAATTGGCCAAGAACGAACCCGAAAAAAAGCGACGTTGATTCCCAAAAATAGAAGCTTAAGAACTTGTGCTAACACAATTGTGTACCTAACCAAAGCTGATGGAATATTGAATAATCCTAAGTAAAGATCTGATTTCCTACTTCAGGGGACAGTTGTTTAATGATGTGTTTTTCCCCTCTGCTCATGATCACGGAGGGATACTGATAAAGTTCCTGTAATCCTGATCCATTACGCGTACGGCCTCTAGGACCCACTATGACCGTGACGTCACCTTCATTACATGCGCACAGCGGAGCAAGCTTGCGCACGGTCCGAGTGGTCAGTCAGAAACGCTGGCTGTATTGAATCTTGATGAAAAACCATATCCGTCGTATCTTTTGGCTGGTTCTAGTGATCGTGTCAGCCTCGACAACAAACGAGGGACGAAGAGGACTCAGACTGGACTCGAGTTGAGGCATGTCGAGCGCCGACACCCTCCACGCATGACGTACTAACTTTGTAAGGCTAGGGATGTCAACAATTTGCAGTGTGTGTAGTGCAAAGAATCAATGAAAGACAGTTGTAATCGGCTCCTTTTCACATCAAAACGAATTAGTATACTAAAGCACACTGCACTGTTGTCAAAAACTGAATGGCGAGATATTCTTTTACTCAAGCATCACATTACAATCTTGAACCAAGTCATCTAATTAGATGACTCTCCATGTTAATTCCCAGTGGTGGTGTTGCCTCTGTCTGTACTATTTTTGCCCTCATATGCTGCCTAGCAATAAAAGATGGTTTAGCTAGGTAGGTGGCTCTTTTAAACGGATAATATGATAAAAATTCATCTCACATAGGGATCAATTTACTCAATAGCGCAAACTAGTTGATGATTGTGCCCAGTCCAATGTTGTATATGGCGGAATAATCTGCAGTGGAGATGATCACAGGGGCGATCATTGTTGTTGGGCGATTGACATTGGTGGGGTTTGCTGTAGCAGAGTTCATTGCTGGCAGAGTTTGCCATTAGGGGAATTTGCAATAGTAAAGGGATACATTAATAGAAACCTTATCCCCTTGAGAAGTGAAGGTAAAACAAATGGCTGACCCCATGCTATACAACAAAATTGTAGACAACATGCCCACCAAACTTGCACTCTGGATAGATTAAATTTGTCAGTTATTTCTATTTGCCTACTTGTTGAAGATCAATGACCAACTAGCTTGTAATCTCTAATGCTTGAATTTACCAACACAACAGGACAAGAGCCTCTTTCAGCCTTGTAAGGTAGATTCTGGTCCAAGTGGGATCAAATACAGTTACCAGATAACCTAGTCGAGGTTGCAAAGCTGTGATGGTGAAGGCTACATCATTTTCCAAGGTGGTGTGGCTCAGATTCAACCAAGAGTCAACCGTGGTAGTCAACCGTTGTACGTGAAACAGGATCAAATTTTCCAGCTAACTAACGGGCTAACGTTAGCCATGTCAAATGCCATTGAATATGTGAATTTCCAACCTCAGTTTAGCAACCTCCCGTGATTTGTCGTGAAAAATTATTTGATCCTCTCAGTCCATACTACATACTACTGATAGAGCCTAGCGCCTGCTAAAAGCACCTTTGGACTGGATGGAGAGCGTTCATTCAGGACCAATCCCTGCCAGAAGGGTGAGGGCGTATGTAGCATTGTGCTCGCACGCAACAGTCCGTCCGTCCGTCTATCCCATCTATCCATCCATTCACAGAAGTTCCATCTTCTCTACGTCGATTTCAGGCAGCCAACTCCCTGTATGTACTGATGTGTCTGATTTCGAAGAAGTTGTGGTGGTAGTTGTTGCCGTGGCTAATAGTGCAAGCCAGATCCCATTCCGACTTGACCCACCTATCCACCCACCCCTTTCGCTCCAGACTGCCTGATCAGAGACCAGACTAGAGCTAGCTCTTCATTCAGGCACCCAGCCACCCACATACCCCCCGCCCGCCTGCCTGCCTGCCTGCCATCCATTTGATCCAGCCAGGGAGTGGTCGTGGTCGAGATGGCAAGCGGGAGGATGGAGGATCTAACGGGTTCCCGGGGGGCTCTGGCCACGTCCGGGGCCACTAGCCCGGCCACCGTGCCCAACTACGTGGATTCTTACGACTACTTGTTCAAGTTTTTGGTGATCGGGTCGGCGGGCACGGGCAAATCCTGTCTTCTTCACCAATTCATCGAAGGCCGTTACAAAGAGGATTCCAGTCATACCATCGGGGTCGAGTTCGGGTCCAAGATCGTGCCCGTGGGCGGAAAAACAGTCAAACTCCAGGTTCGAAGCCTTTTCCGGTCATTGTTCCTGGTATTGTGGGCGGTTCTTCGGGGGTTTGCTACATGAGCCAGCGTCTGTCCTGATCCGTCATCAGTCCGAGTGTTTCTTTCCAGATTCCCTGATAAAGGATTATTGGATAGAAACTCAAAGATGGGACTTCAAAGCCGAAAAAAAAAGAACCCTTAGCAATGTCCCAGAATTTGTGTTAATAGCTTAACGTGAAATATTTCGTTCAAACCTGATTTCGTTATTCCTATAGATTTGGGATACAGCCGGACAAGAGCGATTTCGATCCGTCACACGAAGTTATTACCGAGGGGCGGCAGGTAAGCTGGCGTGGCAGGCGCCAATCATTATCATGGGATCTTTCAATTTCACATCTTTCATTTGGTCTCGGATCTGAATAGGTGCTCTGTTGGTATATGATATCACGTCGCGGGAGAGCTTCAACACTCTGGCCAATTGGCTCACCGATGCCCGGACTTTGGCCAGTGCATCCATTGTCATTATCCTAGTTGGGAACAAAAAAGATCTCGAGGGCGAACGAGAAGTCACTTTTCTGGAAGCTAGCCGGTAAGGAATAAAATAGGTTAAAAAGAATATGTAATACAATATCGTAGAACATGTCTGAACTTGTCACGCTTCCCCAACAGATTCGCCCAAGAGAATGACATGATTTTTCTGGAGACCAGTGCCAAAACGGGTGATTCCGTAGAGGAGGCTTTCTTGAAATGTTCCAAAACTATTCTAGCCAAGATAGAGACCGGAGAATTGGACCCGGAAAGAATTGGCTCAGGTAAACCACGGTTTGGTTGTTTTTCTTTTCATGATAATGTACGTCCACTGTAATGCGCACAATTTTGTTCATGGTCCAGGGATCCAGTATGGCGAGTCCTTGCTGAGACGGAATCAACAGTCAACAAGTCGGAAAACGCCAGATTGCAGCAATATCCCGTGCAAGTTCTAGGAGCAATACATAGCTACCCTCTGTTTTATCAGTTGAAAATATTCTGATCCATTACTAAACTTTTGCACTCTGCCTTATCCACCCGCACCCCACCTACCCACCCACCCATCAATCTACCCTCGATAATGGTGTCATCCTCTGGTCGTCACAATTAGAAATGAAAATCCACTTTTAGAGCAGAAAACCCAAATAACCTAATGTGTTTGAACATCTCCTGTGCGCTCATTCCAAAGCCAAAATTGTGGACTTCACCAAGATGACCGAGAATTCCTTTCATTCTTTCTCATATGCGGGTTGAGACGGTACTTTGCCGCGCCTTTTCGACAAACAGTTTCTATATCGGCCTGCTTGCCTCAATCATCGCATTTCATATCTACACATAATTGTTACATTTAGCAAACTTGACCGTGATAAAACATATATTATATGAAACCTACATTGCAAATATATGACAGATATATATTTAATAGTGCTACCAAAAATTGTAACCTGGCACAATCACAGTACTCTTTTTTTTTTTTTTTTGGTCCAAGTTAAAATATCAATATTTTCCAATCCTCTTGGGGATGGCCAATTTTGAGAAGACAAAATACAATTATATGCCCACCAACTAAAGTATCATTTGTCATACTTGTTTTATTGAAGTTTTGCAATTAGTTCACCAGACATGGTGGCAAGGAAATTCTGCCATTTCCAATACCATCAAACGTATAAATGCACAGGGGAGGTTCGTGTTTAAATACAACAACGTCATGGAAGAGTGAAACGTCTTTGGCACATCAGTTATTCATTAGATCGTTGGAGAATTATTTTTGATTGAGATTCAAATTTGTCGTGGTTGGAAGATTTGTAGTATTCTCGAAAGACGCTTGGCTTTCATTTTAGTCCGTGGCTTGATGACGAATAAACTCGGTAAGTGAGCTGATTTCCGAAGCATCCGATCGGGCTCCTCGATGCATGGTAAACTCGATTTCTTCGCCATTAACCCCGGGATCTCCAGAAGAATCCAAGGCAGACGATTCAGATCCCGGCCAATTCTTGTGAGAGGGTGCATACAAGAAGAGCAGCCCGAATATGTAGATGTTCCACATGCCATAAACGCCGGTCATGAATCCCGAGGTGTACTCCAAGGAGATATTCTCGTCCCACTTGTATTGGCCCTCGGACACTTGTCCTAAGATGAATCCGATGGTAGTGAGAGCGGCTGTGACGAGGGTGGCCAACATGAGGAAGCGAAAACGCCAAATGATGCCCTGATAATGGATCTGTCGCACTCGAGACATGGACGATATTGAAGCCTGAAAAGTGGATGGAAATTCATTCAAGGTCAAGGACATTGAAGAGTTTATTCTCCCTTTTACCTGCTTCTCGCTGATAGTCATAAATACTCGGTAGATCATGTAGCAGAGAAAGATAAAGAAGACGCCGGCCGAGATGCCAGCTAGTATGATGAATCCCAAGGCCACGTTCGTGCCGAATTCCGTGGTCCAAATCGAGTAAAACGGATTCTTGAGTTGGGTTCCTCGTTCGCAGATATCAAACACCAACAGACACGAGCAGCCGAACAGAATCACGGCCAGTTTCTTCCAATAGGCCTTGATCCCGTTCTTCTCACCGGGTCCGGCGTCGTTGATGCAATGCTCGCCGGCGAAGATGAGCCAGAAAATCATGAGTGTGGCGTAAAACACACCTTGCTTGATGTCGTTGAGCAAGATCAGCCAAGGCATGTCGTATGACAACGTAAAGAACTCGAATGGCACGTTTAGGAAAGTCAAGGCACACCCCAAAGCGAATAGACCTTTCTCGAGTAAGGTGGCTTGACGAGGGAGCTGCGAAATGCGCCTCCAATACCAGATCATCTCGATCAAGATGATGGGGAAGAAGACAGTCTTGAGTGAGACCCAGACCTTAGTGAAACCGCCATTTTGGTGAATGGCCACCATCCACACGTCTTGAAGTTTGCCCACGCTATTATTGATATCGATGACCGTACCGTCTTCCTCGTAGATGGAGGGCAATCGGATGTTGAGGAGATAATAATCGTGATGGAGCGATCCCAACTCGAAGAGATTCAACATGGAACAGTTGTAGTTGTATCCGAGCTCCTTCTTGTCCTCGTCGATCTCGCAGTTCATGGTTCGATGAACAAAAGACGAATCGATGAGCTTCCAATCGTCCTCGGAGTCACCCATATTCCGATAGCCTAAACGGGCTTTCATGAATAATTCCACGGACGGCTCGTGATCGAACCCCTCCTCGTATCCGATATCCAGTTGCAAGATGCCCATGAGATTTTGTTGCCATCGACTGGTCCGCCAGTAAAAAATAGAATACGTTATGGTTTGCTTAACCGAGTAGGGGTAGAACTGTCCTAGGATAGGTACCTGTAGTCCAAAGCAATTTTGTCTCGAGGCAAGGGAATCTGGAAGGCGAAGACCACGTGTTCGGCCGTCAAATGTTGGATTTCCTCGCTCTCGGCGGCAAAGTTTTCGATTCGCTGGCATTTGCCCTTTCCTCGGGGATAGAACCATTTACGTCTAGAATAAAACATGTAAATATTACACTTTCCAGGGCAGGTTGAAAGTCACACTGATTTAGATCTTAAAATCCAATGACTATACAAGTCTGATATCTATGATGACATACAATCACGACGGTTATTTATCTTCCACTATTGGGCCTAAATGTCACCCGTTTTAGTTTCTGTGAAAAATTGATATCCTCCTCTATGTAGTTCATTGGTATCGCAATCCTCGAGTTTGCGGTTAATTCCAGTTTGTTTCGTTAATCGTTATGGTGTCTCAAGGTCTGTTTTGTCCTTTTGGATTGGGTTGGGCTTCATTTTGTTACCTAATTTCTTTTAAAATTAAAGTCGGATCAATTACTCATTATTGGATATAACGTCTAATACATTTACATACTTTGCAATTTATACAATTGGCACAACTTGGTTTTAATAATAAGAAGTCTGTTGTCACGTACCCATTGATGTCGGCCTTAGGATCAATGCATTTGGTGGCCAGGACCTGGAGTGAGCTATTGGGCGTGGGCGAGATCACAGCGCCCAAGAAGAAGGTGGCCACTTGGGCCAGGAAGAGAATCCCCACCAGGTAAGTCAACTTCCGGGTGGACATGATCTCAATGATGGCCCCGTGGGAACTCATCTTCCTTCGGATGGACCACCGTGGACTCTGCCGAGAATGTGAATCCAGATACTAGGTGGGTGGATGGGAGGACGGAGGGATACTAGTTCTTTTGTATCTCCAAGGGGCCCAACCAGAGGTCTCTAGGCCCAACCCTTTTGACGGCTTTTCTTGCGATTATTATTGTAGCTGTTGCTGTTGCTGGCACCAGAGTGACTACTAAATCGTGTGTTGGCGGTTAACTTTTGTGGAGAGGTATTCAAAATTCATGAATGACCTTGAAAAGATTTGGATTGAGCACATTGAGCCAAAAGAGCTGTTCCTTAACCTGCATGAGTTGCCGTCAAATTAAGATAATGTTTCTTGGAGAACGCAAGGCAATGCCGATAAAAACAAATTAAATGTCAGAGAGGTCACCATGACGAACAGGGTGGCGATGTATTCAAAGGAAAAGCAAGTTCTTTCTTAGATGAATTTCATTATTGTACATATCAAAGACACAATATGTCGAAGGATAGAGATTAATAGATATTGAAAAAAAGAAAAGATAATCTTGAAGTAACTGTTACTTGAGTGTTGTATCTATCTGGTCTGTATATTTTGACAAAGTCCTCACAGAATGCAAGTCTTGGCTACT